>NC_069727.1:13214788-13514788 GCF_027358585.1 Pangasianodon hypophthalmus
ACTACTAGCTGGAAGGTCATGAGTTCAAACCCCAGCACTGCTACTGTTGGATCCCTGAGCGAGGCCCTTAACCCTCCAATGCTCAAGTGTATAAATGAGGTAAATGTAAGTCTCTCTGGATAAGGGTGTCTGCCAAATGCCATAAACGAACACAGCAAAAGCTTGTCAATAAGATGCTGAAAAAAGGGAATTTATATAGTGGTGCTAATCAAGGTGAATTAAGACACAGGTGAGGGTGACTGTGATGTGCTAGGGATGATGGGAAGTGTAGTCTGGTGCCCCTTTGGTGGTATCATGACACCTTGGAACATTTTATTCCAGGCTTTTACCAGCTTTATTCAGCTAAAGGTCTAATCAATAAGAGAACTAATCATTTGTGTTCCTTCAAAAATACTCCAGTATTTTCTTAATGCAAAATACTGTATTTCTTCATACATCTTTGATATCAATGTTTTATTCCATTTTATTCCACTAGTTTATTTTGACACATCATTGGAGTTTATTGGGTTGTGCATCAAAATGCATATTGGTGTATTTTTGCCCATCCCTGGCTTTAGTTTGACCCTTACTCTGACAGTGTATCACCAGATCAACATTGACCTATGTAGATTGTACATTTTAATTAATTCAGAAGTTCAATCCTCTGCTGAGCCTTCTTGGCAACTGAGTCGATTCAACAGCAGTGACTCTCAAGCTCTGTATACTCCAACATCTTTCAACCAAATCTTGAAAGACAAAGTCTAAGGGCTTTAAAATGCCAGAACTTTACTTATGGTTAAGATACATAAAAAAAGAGAATCATATTTCAGTTCAGGACAGCCTGTAGTTTTCAGAACTGCATGTCGTAATTCTGAATCCTAAATATGTTGCTCTGGAAAAGGGCGTCTGCTAAATGCTGCAAATGTAAATGTAAGCTTAGTAGAAAATTTCAAATTCTTTTCTATATGAAGAGTTTTCCCAGGCTGCCAGACATATGTTTATTTTGACTTGAGGCAGCCTTGTTTGAGACATTTAATACATTTGACAATTTGACACTACACACAAAAATATACATATTTGACATCCGTCATACAGATAGCTACATGCTCCAAATATAGCATGCAGTGGAAGTTGGTGTCATAGGTTCAACACAAAGAAAATGCACACATTATCATTAATAACCCTTAATTCTGAATACCAAATTTGAATTTGGAGTTGAATATAATATACAGTTGAATATAAATTCCTTAGGCTGTTTTCAAACGTATTGTGATGATGTATGCAAAAAGGTGAGGTGTGGATATTGGGGTAGATCTGAAATTGCTGGTTCATAGTGCAGTACAACCAGCATGCAATCATTGTCAAATTCTTAAAGAAACAAAGAGAGAGAGAGATGGACATGGGAGTAGAGGGAATTAATTGCATTGCCTAGCTCGTTTGATCTCAACTGAATTGTTATTACATGATAAAGACTAAACATTCTTGTTCATTTGCACAATGCTTTTATATGTCCTTAAATTGGTTAGGTAACAATAGAGAGCAACCTCCCATTACGGCACCATCCTCTACGCCTTCTTTTGGCTGATACAATTTAAAAGCGATTTCCCAGGGTCATAAACCATGTTCATCTGAGCGGTGATTCATTTCATGGACATTTTGATCTCTTTGTGGTTTAATGATGCTGTCTATTTTTATACGATGATAAACACAGTATCTAATTCAGGTTCTTATATTTATGTGCCAGCTACGGGTCAGGCAGCTTCTTTGAAGCTTGCACAATGAAGCATGAACATTGGAGAAATGGAGGCTGTATTAATGGATTTGCTCAGGGAATTAATAATTCACAGTTTTAGGATTTCAAGAAACTCTTTCAGAGCTTGTCTGCCGAAAACAGCTGACTGTCCCATTAGATTCAGTATATGGGAATCATAACTTTTTATTTTGTGTGTGTGTATGTGTGTTTCACTTGCAAATATCACTATAATTGTTTCATCTGTTTACTGTCTAGCTTGATAAGTACTAATTGTTTCTCACAGTGTTACACATTTTTAACACCCTAAACACTTCTGTCTTCTTTGCTCGACACTATTAGTCTGTCTCTCATAAGATTTGCAAGTTGTACTCAGAACACACTGTAATTGGATAGTATGATGCAAGAAGCATTGTAGTCTAATTCATTTCAGTTAATCCAATTTAAAAGGATCATTTTCTCTGTCTCTCTCTGTCCCACCTCAGATTTATGCCCCCAGAGGTAAAAGATGAATAGACGGTTTTGAGACTGCCTTTTAATCAGTTTTTTGTTTTCATTTGTGTTTTTGACATCTGTAAGTATTTCTTTTCCATGATGCCTCAATTGTCCTGTTTAGCTGATTATGTGAAAGGACATTAGTCAGACATAATAAAGCCTATTCACCACTTCCCTCATATGAGCTCTCATTAGTGGGGAATTAAAGCGTGATGCGGAGGATCTTTCACCATGCAGATGAAAGCTTAATGCAGGCAGATAGGAGTCTTTTCAGGCAGAGAAAGTTAGGTGGAGCCATTTGATGTCCACTCAGCGCCTGCCATCATTAAGCATTGATGGATACAGCAAGCTCATATTTCGGAAATGTTACCAACGCTTTCTGGACATTTTGCTTGGAATTCTCCAATTCAGCTCTCTAGCCTCCAGCACAAGCCTCGAGAAGGAAATCTAATCAAAATCTACCCAGGGTCTCTATTTTGTAGTAATCACTTGCAGTGGCAAATGAGCAAAACCCAATTGAGCAATAGTGAGGATTAAAGGCAGAACAAACTGCTCTGTGCCTGGGTACAACTAGACAAGACAGTTAATTATACAACTGTTTGAACTCATCGGCATTAAGAACACACAAATACTCATGCACACATCTGGAAGGATGGCAGTGTTATTACAGAGATACACTTGCTTTTTTGATTACTAAGTATTGAAGATGACACCTCAAGATAAGAATCATGAAGTTCTCCTTCAACAATCCTGCCACTCTGGTTGAGATTTTTAAAAAAAGAATAGTTCACAATTTAAAAATAAATAAATAAATAAGTACACTATATGGGCAAAAGTTTTGGGACACCTGACCATCACACCCATATGTGCTTCTTAAACATATTTAGTCTCCCTTTGCTGTTGTAAGCTCCCTTTGCTGTTATAAGTTCACTAGATTTTGGAGTGTGACTGTGGGGATTTGTACTCATTCAGCCACAAGAGCATTAGTGAGGTCAGATACTGATGTTGGGTGAGGAGGCCTGGGGTGCAGTCACTGTTTCAATTCATCCCAAAGGTATTCAGTGGGGTTGAGGTCAGGGCTCTGTGCGGGTGATGTAAGTCCTTCCACACCAACATTGGAATACCATGTCTTCACTGACCTCGCCTTAGGGGCATAGTCATGCCGGAAAATGTTTGGACCCCTTAGTTCCAGTGAAGGGAAATTGTAATGCTACAGCTTATAAAGACATCTTATACAATTGTGTGCTTCCAACTTTGTGGCAACATTTTGGAGAAGGAGCACATATGGGAGTGATGGTCAGATGTCCACAAACTTTTGGCCATATAGCGTATAACACATGCAGATGAGAGAAACAGAACATATAAATTAGGGCCCTGTCTTTGTGATAATAACATGAGCAAATATAAGGTTCAAATTCACAGTGTTTTTGTGTGTGGTGTAGCTGATATATTCCTGGTACGTACCTGACCATCAGTGCAGGTGGTAGAGTGGCAGTGCAGAGTGGCGTAATTATAAACAGCGGTTGGGTTAGAAAGAATATATTAACAAGAGGTGTGGTTAGGTGATATCCAATTGAATCAGCTATTCTCATTCTCTTTAAAACTGTGTGCAGTGCATCACAGTAACATTTTCATAATAATATCCAATTAAATTTCACTTATACTGTACATTTTAGGATAATATATTCCTGGTACTGTCTGACATAGCTGATGTGTTAGCAAATGTGTTTTCTATCTTTTCATGTGATTTTTTTAGGTGATGCTTTATTCTAATTGTTTTTTATAGAATAACTCAGTCAGCTGTATTTAGTTAGTAGGTTGTTTATGTTGAAATAAATAGAGTATCTCCACAAAACTGGATTGTAAGAAATGGAACAGAATTTCTAAGGTTACATGTTTCAAAAAGTCAAAAGAATACCAATGTATGTGTCTGTGCTAAGAGAGGGTTGCACCACTGTGTTGGTGGATTTCAGCTGTTACACCCTATGTTGCACAACTCCACCACATCAGTGCAGACACTTTCATTTCTTTAGGTAGAAATGAACATTTACATCCAAGCAGATTGGAACATTTACGCCCAACCAGACTGTGGTGCTGTTATTCAGAATGTGTGCTTAGGCCCGCACTAAAACAAAGCCCATAATGAGTAATTATGATACTACAATATGTAGTGCAGATGAAATTAAAACTGGGAAATTTTGGGGTGTAGATACTTCATTGTCTAAAGTTATCCTTCATCTCACAACAACAGAGAATCTTTGATTGCATGCCGTAAGCTGGCCCGAGGCAAGGTATAATGAAATCATTTTGACTGACAGAACAGTGTACTTTAATGGCATGGATAATCAAAAATGTATTTTTATAAACAAATTGTCATTTAAAATATGCTAGAATTATTCTATTGGTCTGTTGTCCTGTCTAATTAGTATGCACTGTTTTGTGTGTTGATTTTCCTGAGTATTTATTGAATATTTTGCACTCGTCTTATACATCAACCAGATGAAGCATTTTGTTCCAATGTATACAAGTTATACAGAGGAATGACAATAAAACTCACCTGAACGTGAACTAGCAGATTTTTAAAAGAAAATCTTTTAATATTTAATAGATCTACCTAAAAAGTCAAGTGCATAAAAGAACATCTTATAACATAATCTAAATAACATGGGAAAATTATAAGCCCTCACACTACTATACCAAATATTATGTCAATACAGCAATGGTGTTATTACTATTTAGGCATACCTACTAGTGTATAATATGCTGGGAATGCAGGCATGAATTCTTGAATGTATATCGACTTTCCACTTGTAACCTTGAGTAGCTTCCATGAGTAATTCCATTTTTTTCTACCTGAAAGGGCTTCTAGCCCCCATATCCATCAGCTTTAAAAGTATATATATTCTAGCATTTTTTCCAAACCAACAGTTGATGACCTGCTCTGCCAAAAATGTATTATGATACTGAACTGTACTTTGGTGTTTGAAAATGTGTCTACAAACAGTTGCATACTGTACTGGAACTGTGATATTTTTTTTGTATGGCTTTCTTCCTGTATGTTTGACATACTACTCCAGCTCTAAGCTGAAGGGATTCAAAAGAAGGATTCAAAAAGAAATCACTGTAATCAGCAGGCCTATTTATGCAACATAATGCAAAACATACATTTACTAAGCTTTCTGTTAGCTTTCGTTAAACAAAGATTCAAACAATAATAATTGTCACAAAGCAACTTATAGAATCCTAGATGTATATTTAGATCCTGAATGAGCAAGCCAGAGGTGAGAGTGGCAAGGAAAATCTCTCCTTGAGGACAATATACAGTAATGTTAAGCTTATATAGCCATACATCATATATTCATTTTGATCCGGACTAATCTTCTAGTCTAGTCTTTTGTAGTTTTTCTGAAATACACAAAACTACAGTTTTTTCTCCCTGTTTCTAATGACAACAGTCTTGAAAACAACCTTCAGGAAAAATGTCTAGGTTCCTCTCAGGAATTGAGGGTGTTTTAAAATAATTCGTTAAGCATTTACCGCTTAAATAACATTATTCAGAACACAATGCAATAGGCAACTTGAAAGCAATCTTTTTCTATGTTCTAGTCTTTTATCCACTGCAGTCTTTGTTGTTGGAGGTTCATGTTTCTGTCCATGTCATTTATTATGTGCAGCCTGAAGTCTTTTTCCAACACGTTGTGTAACACTGGATTTGTTTGCATGGAGACCTTGTAATCCAGTTTTTATGTTCTGTATTGCACCTGATGCTTCTCTGAGAATCCAAATGCAAAGCCACACCATGTGTCTTTCACTGTTTACAAGTGCAGCTATATCACAAAGCAAGACATAAGCAGGAACAGATGGCTGCATCTTCAGTCTTGAGCTTCACAGATTAGATGATCAGAATATGATAGGTAGAGACAGCTCTGTGTGCATAAGGGAGAGAAGATGACAGAGTGTGCATCTGTGCACGTGTCTTCAAAAATGAAATCATTTCATATTCTTATGCTAAATAATGGAAGGGGCAAAAGAGTGAGAGCTCTGCTTTCACCCTGCAGGTTTGTAATAAAGAATGAACATCATAGTAAAGCAGCACAATCCAGGCTGCTGCACTTCCAGCTGAACCTTCCAAAATTTCAGCAAATAAAAGAGGGTGCTGGAGCTAGCTGAATGACTGAGATGCTTCTGGGAGGGAGCCATGCATATGAATATATTCTGTCCGTTATGGGGCTGCACAGCAACGCAGATAACAATTGGATAGGTAATAGGTTCATTAGGATTTCATGAGGCCACTATGTATTAAAGGAGCAATTTGTAATTTTTAATTCCCTCTGTTGCCTGATGAATTGCAATTGAACTGAAAACATTATCAAGCCTTCTCTTTATGCCAATGACCTCACCCCCTGTGCTGAAACTCTAAATACCTTGTAAGTAGCCTTTGGAAGAAAATGGGTGGGGCTGAACCACTTTATTTGAAACTGGTGACAAGAATGGCATTAGTGTGACAAGTCTAACACTTTTAAAAATTGCAAGCTGAATTAAATGAATATATATATGTGCATATATAAAATTTTCATACAAAAACGTATCAGGGTTGTACTATCACATTGACATTTCTTTAAAAAATGATTCATGAAAAGCTTAAATTTGTAAATATATTCTTCGTTCAGAGCAGAATTGCCTTTTCAGACAAGGATGATGCAGCATTCATATTTGGCCATATAAAGGAACAGATTTAGTTATGCTACCCTCTAAATTAGACAGCCTTAAGAGCAAACACAGCAAACAAAATTGCTGCCTACCATATTATTTCCAAATGTTCTTTTTTAAGTGTCCCCAGGAATGGTAGTTTGCTTGTTATGTCTGTATATTGTAACCTATAACTGATTATCAATGCATGGTTAGTATGTAACCATGTCTTGTCTATGCTTATTCTAATAGTAAATAACCTCCTCTATCCTTCTCATGCCTTCATCCTTTCTCTCCTCTTCTGTTGGCCTTTAGTTTGCTTTCAGCATTGCCACTTAATCTCATTTTCTTCTTTTGGATGTATGAAGTGTTTCTTTGCAGGGGCAAAGAGTGCCATCAAGCGACAATATGCTTTTGCTTTTTGCTTTGTTGCCAGCCCACTATCTCTGCTCTTCAGTGTTTCTGCCTCTTCTTGAAAGTATGTCTGCCCTCATGACTGATGAAAAGGCTATAAAACTAGTTGACATGGTGACTGTGGATTTTTTTTCTCAGCTTTTGAAGTAGTCCTCCCATTACACAGTTCATTACTTCATGTAGATCTCAGTAGCATACTGAGCATAAACACACATGCTATGTGATGCATAAGCTCACTCAGTGATGAAAGGGAGGCATATAAATGTAAATTTCCGCTTATCTGTTTCCATTTTATAAGCCGCAACAGGTAAAAGGAAATACAGAAACCCCCATGAGTTGTCTTCCCTATGGTTTTATAGAGTATTTGCCATATACTGGGATTAATTATACTGCATGACAGCAAGAAAAAAGTAGGACATTATTCACGAATGCCATTTTTTTGATAGTCTATGAGGAGCTATGCTGCCAGACAGGAGATAGGAGAGAGTAAAAAAGCGAGAGAAAAAGACATAGTGCGTACCTCTCCTGGGTCCATCTGTCTGGTCAGACCTCGCTTTAGGATCTTAGCAACCAGCGGCCCTTGGTGTCCTTTGCATAACTATCCAGCTGCTCTAGCACATCTGTGGAGACCAGAAAACACAGAGCCAAGCTCTAAAAGTGTGAGCCAGACTCAATAATGTGCAGACTGGCATGGGAGCCGGTCCAGCTGGAGCTTCATCCCCATATGAGAAATAATAGTCTAATTAACAGCATATTCATTTTATTTCATCTCTGTTTGTGGCACCTCCATGACTCAATATCCTGGCCCAGTGGTTTCTATAAATAAGGGATATACAACGTGTAGTGGTGGCATCTTGCAGTCAGTTTGATCGACAACCTAAACACAATGTGATGATTGTAACTATGTTGCCTTTAGTGGACCTACAGTATCTGTGTATTGAAAACTAGGCTGTTATCTTTGCATGTATTAATTCCAGACATTGTCACTAGTGTAATCAATGGTATAAAGACAGATTGACTGATTGCTACTAGATATTTGCAAAAATGTTTATTTAGATTTACACAGATTCCCCCTGTGTTTGTAGGGGTTTCCTTGGGGGTTCTCTGGATTCCTCTCACCTCAGAAAAACTGGCTATGCAAAAATGCTCCTAGATGTAAATGAATGTACAGATGAGTGTGTACATGGTGCCCTGCGATGGAATTGCATCCCATCCAGAGTGTACATGCCTCTGCCCAGTGTTCCTAAGACAAGTTCCAGATCCACCACAACACTTACCAGGATAAAGCAGTGAATGAATGATACTCTCTCTTGCCCAACGCACATTGGCCTGAACATAATAAAATAGAAATCTTTAAAGAGGCTTTAAAGCCTCTTATCATTCTGACTGGTTTCATAGGTAAAAAAAAAATTGATGTCAGCTAATCCTGCAGTGTAATGGGATAAATGGATATTACATTACTGTGAAGAAGGGAACTTTTCATTAGTAGCAGTTTGTAGCAGAGCTGCAGATCCACTGTATTTAAAAGTGTCTACGTTTTGCCTGGATCACTTTAGCAGTTTGTAATAAAACAGTGGTTAATGACAAAAACACTGAATAAACAAGAACAAAAATACAATGGCAACTAAGGTAGCAAACTACACCAGAAAACCCGGAAGTGACTGAACACCAACTAAGGTAGACAAGGTAGACTGTGATCTGGATTAAACATTAAAAAAACTAGGAGTAACATTAAGCACATAGATCAAACAATATGCAATAATATGAACAAGGAATGGTGATGCAAACAGAGGCATGCTGGGTGTTAAAGTTTGTACAGCAATGTTAAAATAGTCACAAGATGTTACAGTTTTGATGCACAAGAGCTTATAATAAAATATAAAATGTGAAAAGAAATCATAGCAGTTTCCTCCAAGTGTGTTACGCTACAGCATGAGCAGCAGTTCGAAAAGATGCAGTTGGTTGGCTTCACATGTCTCGGAGGGAGCATGTGGTAGCCTTCTCCCTCCTGGATTGGTAGCTGTCGTATGATAGGGAAGACTTAACTGGTGGGTGGGAATTAGCAAAGACTAAATTAGGGAGAGAATCATGGGGGAAAATTTAAAAAAAAAAAAAAAAACATGTCCAATAGTGACCCTTTGTCTTCTTGTAGGGAGCATGCTCCTCTGGTCTGCTCTTGATTGGATTAAGATAAGGGACAATGCACATGCTTGAGCAGCTGTTAGGAAGTGGAGATTGTCCGTCTGAGAGAATGAAGTTAGAGCTTCATTATAAGAGTCGTTTCACTGATGGCCTGGTTCACAGCACTCCATGAATCTGTGTTTGGGTCTGAAATTGAGTTAGGGTCTGTAGCACTTGTCTCAAGGGACCATGCAGTGATCATTCACCGTGTGACATATGAGCAGCTTCCTCTGACATCACACTGCACTGATGAAACATCATAGATGAAACATTTCCTTCAGTAGTAACCTCTACTTTCTTGCTATCCCTGCCTCATTTTATGGATCGAGGATGTGAGGATGGATGGATGGATGGATGTGTAAAGGATGGATGGATGGATCGCTGGATGGATGGATTGATGGAAGTATCAATAGATGATAGTGATAATAAGAATTTGATTATGGAAGGACTGAAGCATGAATTATACAATAGTGGATGAGAATGCATTTGTGAAAAGCTATAAATAATGCATGCACATTCCACAACGTATAAATTGCCTCAAATTTATATGCCTGTTCATACTGTAGAATTCAACAGAATTTCAGTTTTAAAAGTCTCTAAACAACAGTAAAGCAATGAAAAATAAAGCTTTGATACTCATATTCAAATTTTCCTACTAGCTACACCACTACTTTATTAGGCCATATCAAAGTAAAAAAAAAATGTCAAGGTTTTTCTGGCCTGATGAAGGCTGGAAGATGTTTCTAGACCGAAACATTAGCATTGTTTTTAACTTGGGCATGACCTAATGAAGTAGTAGTGTAAATGTGGCAATATCCCTATTTCCCATGACCTTCAGACATAGATTCAATGCAATTTAAGAGTTTGTTTGTGTTTTAGTACCACAGCCAACAACAGGCTGGAGCTTGGACTTGTACATTCAACTGGCTGGCAACTGTACATCAAACTGGTGTCCTTGCTGTACTTGACCAACTGGTTATGGCAGCAGGAGGTAGACATATTCAAACATGTCATTCCTTACGTTCAGTTGCTATTGATAGGCTTTGCAATTGCAAACCTCACAACTGAATCCTGGAATTTAATCTATAGCCTACTTCATGATTATCAAACAGATTTTACGTAGGTTTACATTATATGGTTATCTGTCTGTGTTTTTAAATGTATGTGAATTGTGTAAGTCTAAGTGTATGTGTAAGTATTTGGAATTGCACATATGCCAAACCTAGGGCCTCATTTATCAACCATGCTTATGCACAGTTTTGTGCGTAAACCATGTATACGCACATTTCTATGCATTGAATGGGATTTACAAAGTTTCGCTTATGCCTGAGAATGTGCGTATTCTTCCACACACTCCTGACCATGCATATGCAAGTACCCCTTGTGGTAGAAAAGTGTAATAGCAGGTAAACTATGTGCAGCTGTAACACACACTGTCTATAATATCAGCATAACTGAGAGTAATAACCGATTTCAGTGCTCACAAGATGCAGAGAGATGACACAGACAGAATGTAATGTAAAAATCATATAAAAAGAACATTTAAAGATCGATTGGGATTATGCCTTCTTTGAAGATTTGGCTAATGCAGCTTTGTGGAGGAAATGTGATCTTAACTATGCTAAGAGTGAGGAGTGGATCATCAGTTGATTTCATTTGCCCAGTGCAGTTTTAGTTGATCCAGGGCTTTTAGCTACTGATACACTTCAAAGAGAAATTGGAGACGGTACTGGCATTTCCCAACCAACTACGAGTTGAATAATGAGACTTCTTACTTTCAATCATATTTCTCACACTGAAATACATTACTTTTTTTGAATGAATTTATTTATTAGGCAAACTACTTGTAAAAGTGCCAAACCATTTTTGTTTTGCATCTACCTTGTCGTCTGAAACAAGCAGCACCGTGAGCAGGCTACTGTGCTTTTTAAAGGGAAGTTGTTTACCATACATGGCAATTTGAGGGCAATTATTTATGCAAATGCATGTGGCTGTGTACGAACACATCAATTTAGATTGTGTACAACTACTTTGTAACCAAAGACAAATTCCTTTTATGTGCAAGCATTCTTGGCCATTAAATCCTGATTCTGACTCTGATTCTGATTAGTGGCCATTGCATATAGCGGTGAAAAATACCAATTTTCTTGTGCATCTAGGCGGGTGTTACTCAAAAATGTAGTACTTGTTTTATGAATGCTTTGATAAATGAGACCCCTGGTCCTTGCATCTTGAGTCAGTGAACCCTGTCATTCATGATCGAGATTTGCTCCTCTCTCATTCAGCAAATCAGATGAGTCAGTGCATTAAACGAATCCTGTTTGGGCTCATTTGATCCAATGTAAAGGAGGACTCGGAAACACAGAGTATAGATTCATGTGCACAAGGTTTATTCACAAAAGGAAGTGTCAAAAACCCTTGATTACTCCCAAATCTTTTGGGATAGTGTTCTGTGAATTTTGGAAGACATGGGTCCTGTAACATCTGGTGTAAAACTAACACTATAAGATGGTGTGGGGATGCTTTGCTGCTTCAGGGCCTGGGCAACTTGCCATAATTGATGGAAGCATGAATTCTGCTCTCTACCAGAAAATCCTGAAGGAGAATATCCGGTCATCAATCTGTAATCTGAAGCTCAAACTAAATTGGTTATGAAGCACGACAACAATCCAAAGCAGAAGAGGAAATCTACCTCTGAATGGCTCAAAAGAAACAAAATTAAGGTTTTGGAGTGGCCTAGTCAATTGGCCTATGACAATTCAGTAATTCAGTAATTAAACTGTTGTCTAGTTATCAGAAGAATTTGGTTGCAGTTGTTCCTGCTAAAAGTACCATAACCAGTTCTTACGTTTAGGGAGGTTACTATTCTTTCAAATGGGTAATATACTGTAGGTGTTGCATAACCATTTTCTTCAGTAAATGAAATGATTATTTAAAAACTATGTTTTGTGTTTCATTTCCTCATGTTCTCCTTATCTTAGAATAAAAAATTAGAGTTTGTATAAGGATCTGAAACCATTTAGTGTCACAAATATGCAAAAGTAGAGGAAATTAGGAGGGGCCAAATACTCTTCCATGGTACTGTATTAGAAAATAAAACAGAATAGCAATGGTTATGAGCTACTACATTACTTACATTACTACATTACTCTTTAAGCTGTTTGTTGCCTTAGATGGAGGCATGATCATCATTTGGGCAAACCATGCAACTGAACAAACTCGTGAATGAATCAGAATATATCATTTAACTGAACAGACTGAAATTACTCAACCAAAGAAAAGACTCGTCAAACAATCATTTTTTTAGCATAAGCAAACTAAAACCTGGCCATAGCCATGTCTGCAGCTGTCGATTCATAAAGTCCCTATTTATTTGTTTGCTTTTAAGTGCTTTTATTGAAATTTGGAAGCATACAATACAAGTATACAGTTTCAGGTCTTGCTTAGGGATAAAATTGTGGCTCTCTGGCAACAGTGAGTTTTGAACTGACAAGCTTCTACTAATTGCTGATCCCTCCACCCCTTGATCTCCTTGTATTTTCCACTCATATTTAAGTTGATTTGAGCAAGCTGTTGTGGTATTACAGAGTGGAATGTGGAATGAATAAAGATTTCTAAATCAGTTAGATTGGTAAAGGAAAATGCTAGAGCAGCTTTATCAGAAAAGCAGTAAATGTAGTGGGGCAAACATTTGGGAAAACATTCACGAGGACAATAGATTCAGAGCTGTCATTCAGATGTCTCTCTCTCTCTCTCTCTGTTAATTAAGACTGCCTTCCCTCTGAAGCCACACAGAGAATCTTTTTTTGCACTGCTGAACTTTGAATTCATTTTAGATGTTGGATTATAAGCAGCACAATATGCAGCTGGAGCTTAATGAGCACCACACAATTATGGAAGAGTACAAGCATGCAAACAGTTCATTATGCTGTCTTAGACTGTGACAGAACAGTGTCTTTTTCTGGTCATATGCAAAGTAGACAAGTAGATAATGTAAATAGGTAAATAAGTACTCAAAAGCAGACAGCAGAACAGCAGGACAGCAGAAAGGATCATTGGTGTGCACCTGCCCAACCTTCAGGACTTGTACAACTCCAGAGTGAAGAAACGGGCAGGTAACATCATCACAGACCCCTCTCACCCCGGCCACAACCTGTTTGCACTTCTCAGGAAGACGTTACAGATCTCTGTGCACTAGAACACCTAGGCATAAAAACATTTTTTTCCCCCATGCCATCTCCAGCTTAAACAGCTAACACAGGAATTATTACCTGTGTTCTGTAATTCATTCCTGTAATTCATCCTCCATCTCTAATTACTGCCTCTTTCTCAAGTATTATTTTAATACATATGCATATCTCTTTATTTATACAGCTATATATACAGTATATAAATGCAAATAATGCACAAATCTGTACATAAATCTTCTGTTCCGGATTCATACACATTATTATTATTATTATTATTATTATTATTGTTAAGTCTTACTATTTAAATGTTTTCTGTTCTCATGTAAGATATGTATGTATGTATGCATGTATGTACCAAGGAGCACCTTAAAAAACCACAACAAATTCCTTGTGTGTCTGCACACACACTTACCGAATAAAGCTAATCCTGATTCTGAAAAAGGTGAAATATTTTATGTAATTGTGTGTTTGGAGCACTATTCTGTGTTTGGAGCATTATTGTTTTCTGTCATAGTGATCCTGGAGACACAGTCTTTCATGTCATTGTATATGTATGTGTATACAGAAGGGATGTCATGAAAAGGTAATTTTCTGTGTTATTTTCCCTGCAGATGGCCCAGTGCTGTGGCGCATGCTGACCTATCCTCCTGCCCGGCGTGCTCTCATTGTGGGCTGCGGACTCCACATGTTCCAGCAGCTCTCTGGCATCAATACAGTGATGTAGGCATGGTTCCTCTCTACCACACCCCTTCTTTCATTGCACCACAGTACTAATAATAATGATATATTTATAAATAGTTTTTTTTCCTTTGTATAGTACTTGCCACTAATAAAACCACTTGCAGAGAAGAATAAAAACTACAAACTCAATTAGTATAGTTATGGAGGGAGACTGTGTTTGGGGTTGAACTAGCCTGTGAAATGTTACAAATGGGGGATAAATATAGGAATAGTGCACAGGCAAGTAGAGGAGGGGGGAAAGAAGGATACTGAGCAAGACAGCAGGTTGATGGATGGATACTTGGTGAGTAGTTGTAGTGGAAGATGAATAGACGTATAGTGAGCAAATCAAGAGAATGGATGGACAGATTGGAAACAGATCTGTAGAGAACATTGGATGGAGGGATGGATGGTAAATAGGCTAATAAAAAGGTGATAGATGGAGAAATAAATAGCAGAGATGACCAGGCCATCAGAAAAGGTAGGATGGATGGATATTGAGCAGAACATTAGAGATGCATATTATGGCATAGTGACCAAGCTGATACAGGAAGTTTGATGATGGGATGATCAGGCTGAAAGAGGAGGTTGGATAATGGGATGGTGATGAGGCTGGAAGAGGAGGGTGGATAATGGGGTGGTGACCAGGCTGGAAAAGGAGATTGGATGATGGGATAGTGACCAGGCTGGAAGAGGAGGTTTGATGATGGGGTGGTGTCCAGCCTGGAAGAGAAGATTGGATGATAGGGTGGTCACCAGGCTGATAGAGTAGGTTGGGTGATGGAATGGTGACCAGGCTGAAAGAGGAGATGATTTGATGGAATAATGATCAGCCTTGTAGGAAAGGTTAAATGGAAGAATAGTAAGCTAGCCAGTCATGGAAAGATGATATAGAAGGACCTGAGGGCACATACTGGTAGGAGAGGAGAAGATCGGCCAGGTAGACTGCTTGCTGTTACAGAATTCACACTCATTTTAATTGCAAGGAAAACATTGGATGTGACTTCAGTTTAGTTGCCCTGGTTGTAGTTATTCAGGCTATAGCCTTGTAGGCAGACTTCTGTTGTTTATGAGCCTGCTACTTTTCATTGTACACATGGCCAAAAACCACCTGGCTTCATAGGTTGATTGCCATTGCAAACAACCAACCACAGACTAGCCTGTTGGCAGACACACAAAAGTATCTTGCTTACTTGTCTCTAACTGCTTCTGGGAACTTTTTTTTTTCAGTTCACTGACTAGCTTACTCCAAAAGCTCATTATGTTATGGTGTCCAAAGTTTGTTTTCCTATTGGAAACGAGTGCACAGTAGTACTGTATACACTAGCTGGCCAAATGCAATATACATGGGTGGAGACTTTTAACACTATAACCCTTTTTATCACTGTAGTCCATTGACATGTGGCTCATTGTTTCATTTTCATAACCTCTCTTCATTCCTGTCATTTCTTCTGCTCCACCTTCTGCGATGAACTACTCAACGAAAGCTTTACACAATCTTGGGATATGTGCCGTTGCTAGGCAACCACTGATGTCACTAGCAAAAGGAGACATGAATGTGCGAGTGCACGCGTACATGCGTGTTTACTTTGCCTCGGCTCTTATTTCGGAAAGTGAGAGGGCTTTGCAGACAGGTCTGAAAAAAAAAACACGATTTATCTCTCAACGTGTGTAGCATCAGGTAATCAGTCTAGTGGATCAAACATATACACACAACACTGTTATGTGCTACCACTGTAACTCAGACACACACACACACTCACACACACATTAATCAGTACAACATAATAGCACTGAAAACATAGCAGCATCAGTGGATTTACAGTTTTTATCCAAGGGTCTTTGCCTAGTCTTGCTCTCTGAATGATGTAACATGTCAAACTCTCACACACAAACAGCTCGTCATCTCGTCATCTGTCAGGCTCAGCTGTCCAAGAGATCCCTCCATCAGCCTGTGTCATGAAGCACAGCTCTCAGGGGCTTTTGTGGCTGTCAGTTGGAGACATGTAAGCAATGAGGCTGATCTAGACATAGACAGTTTTTATCCTCTGTGTGGAAGCTATAAATGTTATCTAAAGACAAACATTTCCTCTACCGCGGGACAGTACTCTCTAATTCACCTTAACGTTGCTCACTATATCCTCATCTCCACTCAATTCTCTCTCTATTTCTCTCCCTCTCTTTCTCACTTTCTTTCTCTTCCCATATTTAAACATGCACACATATAGAAAGGCCTTGAGCAGGAGAACCTACTCCACCTTTGTGCATAAGACAGTTATTGCAAAGAAAACTGCATATCATTTTAATCATTACTGATGCTGAGCAGCACACTCGTCTCTCGTCTCTGTCTCTCATTCTTTTTTAATCTCTCTGTCTATATTTCTTCCTGTCTTCTACTCAGTTTCTCTCTCTCTACTGCTCTCTTTCTTTCTATTTTTCTCTCTGAATTTCTCCACCTTCTCTCTCTCTCTCTCTCTCTCTCTCTCATTGGCAACTGGCTGGCATTTGTTTTTAAGCCCTTGCCCATTCAGCAGGCATCAATTAACCAATGCTAAAATGTGGACATTACAAATGACCTATAACCACAGTAATAGTGTGGCTCTGCTGGGTCGACAGACAGGCTCAGTGGGCTTCCTTTATCCTTATCCCTCTTTAGCTCATAGGTGCACACAGAGTACCAGTATAATTAGACTATGTTCTCTCTAATCAGACTCTGACAAGTACGTGCCTGTCCCATAATCTCCTCCTAAAACTTAAGCCCCATGCCATGATTGCTTATTTATTGTCTTCTTCTGCTCAGTAGCACATGCTTATTGCCACCTCAGGCTATCATCAGCATATTTGCTTTACAACCCTGTGAGCTGATTGTTTGCAGTGGCATTCTCTGTATTTATCAGTGGTGATACATTTACTTTGTGAAGGTCTTATGCAAGCAGTATGTTCATACCACAATTCAATAAGATGCAGTGTATTATTAATACTTGGATGATGTATTAGAACCTATTAATAATGAGCTATGGAACACTGGACACTATTTACACTCAGTAGTCCCAACTGTTGTACACAGCAGAAGGGTCAGGGCCATCATAGACTGCTGAGGTTTGGAAAGAGCTGACACATCAGGCAAGAATGCTTCTAATCCAAAGATACAAAGAATGAATGAAAGGTACGAGAAAAAACAGGCTGTTGTTCCTGTGGACGCCTTTCTCTTTCGGTTCCCAGACGAACTATTTTGTCATTTAGTGTAATTGGTGCAGCTGTATAATTGGAAGTGTTGGCTCAGTGGTTAAGTTTCAGGCCTACAGATTGAATGATACCTAGTGCTAATGCCATCTGTCATCCACCAGCACCACCAGACCTTTGTAAGCAAGGAATTTTATGCAACTGTACCTTTATAAATTTTAGTTGAATATCTCTGACCTATATGGACATGCTGTCCATATTTTAAGCACATACACTATAAGGTCATATGGACACCTGGCAATCACAGCCATATGTGTACATTCCAGATTTAATCCCCCTTTGCTGTTATAATAACCTCTACTCTTCTGGAAAGGCTTTCCACTGGATTTTGGATGTGATTATGGGGATTTGTGTATATTCAACCACAAGAGCATTAGTGAGGTTGGGCACTGATGTTGGGCAAGGCCTCGTGCACAGTCAGCTTTCCAGTTCATTCCAAAGGTGTTCAGTGGGGTTGAAGTCAGCGGTCTGTGCAGGCCACTCAGGTTCCACTCCAGCCTTAGCAAACCATGTCTTTATGGAATTTGCTTTGTACACAGGGGCATTGTCATGCTGGAACATGTCTGGGCCCCTTAGTTCCAGTGAAAGGAAAATGTAATGCTACATCATACAAAGACATTTTAAACAACTGTGTGCTTCCAACTTTATGGCAGCAGTTTAGGGAAGGTCCTCATATGGGTGCAATGGCCAGGTGTCCACAAACCTTTGGTCATATAGAGTATTTTAAAGCACCGTAAGTTTCTACGTCCATATTGTACAAATTGTATGGGAATATTTACTGTGCATGAAAAAGTATTCAGAACCCTTCGAAATGGATTTCAGGCCAACTGATTATACATCAAGCAGTACATCATAATATCACTGACAACAGCAGCGTCAGTGGATTTAAAGTTTTTATCCAGTGGTCTTTGCCTTGTCTTGCTCTCTAAATGATGTAACATGTCAAACTCTCACACACATACTGTATACATAACAGCAATTAAAGCCTTAAGTCTTAGTTATGTTGCTGCAATCTTGGCACACCTGGGTAGTGTTTTCAATTCTTTCTGAATACACTGTACATGTAGACAATTGCACATAATTAATTTTATAATTGGAAAATTCCAGGTGTATATGAGTCAGTCAGTACAAATGCAGAAAAACAAGATATCAGATTAATGATATACATCCACTGAGTAAGCTTTAATATTAATATAAAATCTGGGTGTCTTTAACAGCTTTATTCATTAGCCCCTTGAAGTCCAACAAGCCGTCTAGACTTGCTTTCCTTACTTTTGTAACTTACTGAAGAATTCATAGTTATAGTGAATACTATGCTTTAATATAAATAACTAAATAAAAAGCTGTGACTTTAAGAGGTCACCATGATATAGTGTAATGTGCTGTTTGCATTATCTACTTAAGTCAGATAATGATTGATTTATTAGTCTGTGTGCAAACACGCTCAGATTTGTATCTCTTCTCAGCTTATATTCTGGAATAGAATAAATGTTCATTAACAACTGTTTGTCTCTTCCATTCCTCAAAACTTTGCTATATGTCTTTATGTGTTTTACAACATAAGCTTGCATAAAAGAGTTGCTTTTGTTTTAATTGAAGAACCAGACAAAAAAAAGAGTTGGTTTGTCTGTGTGCAGATGCTCAGAAGTGACAGATTGGCTCTTGGACATCAGTGAGACTGATTGAAAGTGATATGTGCCTTACACCCTCTTGGTTCAGCTCATGTCCTGGCCCCAAATTGAGTCCTGTTTTGACTCTGTGCTTTCTGAAGGTTATTCTGGCCAATTGTTGCTTCTGCATTATTATCAATAGCCATGTGGGTAGCCATGTTAACCATTAATGTACACATAAAAGACTATAATGGGTTGCATTTACTCTAGTGCACTTAAAATCCATGATTTTATATTGACTTTGCTGTGACTTTGGTTGGTGTGTGCATGTGTACTTGTCTGTGGACACAGCAAATTAGGTGCAGATTACTGTGGGTCTCTGTGGTGCTGTGTAGCATCTGTGTGTGGTGCTGTGCATTCCCTTTCATTAGAGAAATGGGTCAGATCCCAAGGGGGGGTAAAGCTTCTCTCTCTCCCTGTCTGTCTGTCTGTCTCTCTCTCTCTTTCTCTCAAACCCTTTGCCTCAATCTTAGAGTGCTTGGTGATGCCTTTTCAGTTGGAATAATGTCCAGTTTGGGTGAGCCTGTTCCCATGATAGCCTAACATACCTGTTCTTGGCAGACAGGAGTGGAATCCAATGTGGTCTTCTGCTGTTGTAGCCCATCCACCTCAAGGTTTGATGGTTTGTGCATGTATGCCTTTCTGCTCACCACGGTTATGAAGAGAGATTATTTGAGTTTTTATAGACTTCCCGTCAGCTCAAACCAGTCTGATCATTCTCCTCTGATCTCTCTCATCAACAAGGCATTTCCACCCACAGAACTGTCGCTCACTCACTGTTTTTTGGTTTTTTTGCACCACTGTTTTTTGTTTTGTTTTTTTTTTATGTGAAAATCCCAGGAGATCAGCAGTTTCTGAAATACTCAAACCAGCCTATCTGGCACCAACAGTCATGCCACAGAGATCACATTTTCCCCATTCTGTGTTTGATGTGAACATTAACTGAAGCTTTTATCTGCATGATTTTATGCATTGTGCTCCTGCCACATGATTGGCATATTGGACGACTGCATAAATGTACAGGTGTTCCTATTAAATTGGACGATGAGTGTAAACAGATTGTTGACAAATTAAAGGAAAATCGTCGTATGTGTCTTAGTAAGGAGTTGAGCCACCAGAACAGCTTCAGTCCACCTTGTCATTGATTCTTCAGGTCTCTGGAACTGTACTGGAGGGACACCATTCTTACAAAAGCTATTTTCTCAGTTGAGGCCATAGTATATGATGTACATAATTTTCATACTCATCAAACTATTCAGTGAACCCTTGTGCCTTGTGGATGGGGACAGCGACACCATGGCATTCCGATAGAAGGATATAAGAGTGACCAATTAATAAAGTCCACAAATATTTCGGGGGCCAAGCACCAAAGGTGCATAGGCACCGTATTGTTATTCTACCATTTCTTATTCTTCTTCTTCTTCCGCTTCTTCTTCTTTTTCTTCTTCTGGCTAGGGTATCTATGGCAGCCCATAGAACCATCTGATAAGAAGTTGTTAAATTGATTGGGGAGAGTCTAAGGAACATTCTGACCAAATTTGGGCCAAGTGCTGCCAACTCTCTAACACCACCATTGGGGTCAAATTTTGGCCTAATTTGAAAGTATGTTTATGGTCATAACTTTTGAACTGATTGTCCAAAATTTAAAAGCCACCCCTGGATTCCCTGGGTTGAGACGAGTTCAACACATCCAATGACGTCAATTTCCACCTAATTAGATTTTCCGCCATCTTGGATTTTGTTGAAAACTGTTTTTTCGCTACTCCTTCTACAAATTCTGTCTAATCATCACCAAATTTGGCACACATCACCTTCAGAGTAAGCCACACAAAAGTTCTCAAAAGAATTTTGAAAAATCAAAACAGTTTGTCCGTGATGGCCCAATGAATCTGACAGCAAAGCTGCCAAACAGGAAATGAGGCTGTATCTCAGCAGCGACTTTGCTCATTGACACAAAACTTCCTAGGTATCTTCAGGACCATAACCCGAGGCTATGCAACAAGTTTCCTGCCAGCATCACCTACTGGTCAAAAATAACAATAACATGCTAAAAAAAAATGCTTACATCTAACTGCCATTTTTGCTACTTCTCAAAATTTTTTCCAGTCTTCACCAAATTTGGCTCACACTCTTCACCAAATTTGGCTCATCTTGAGACCACTGTGAGAAATGCCACGCTGCTGCCCATTTGTTCATCTACACCTTTCTTCCTACAGTCAGAGAATTCCACCAGTGTCCTTGGTCAAAACATACACATCATGAGTGAAACTACAAATCACTCTTGAATCCCTTTGCCTAAAGTTATGGCTCTGCTCTCCTGTGATTGCTTAGGCAACAATTGTAGCACGTCTGTGAATGTGCGGCTCACTGAGTCTGGGTGCTTGGCCCCCGAAAATGCTGCTTGCAGATCTAATTAAGTTTATATTTCATATGTTATATAATATTTAATGTTATGTTATTTAATCAATTAATTGCTATTCCGTATCATTTGGCTGAAAGAAAGAAAGAAAGAAAGAAAGAGAGAAAGAAAGAAAGAAAGAAAGAAAGAATGAATGACTCTAAGGAATCTTAAGGAATCCAGGAAGGAATAAAGGAAATAAAGCAGCCATGCCTGAATATATGTTTTTCTTTCATAGCTTCTCTCATGTATTCTCTCTTTATCCCTCTTTATCTTTCTCTTTCCATTTTGCACCATCTTTTGCTGTGTCACCTCTGTTCTTTCTCACAATGAGAGACAAAGAAATGAATAAAATACATCATTCTTTTCAAGGCTGGTCCTTATCACTCCTATTTTATGTTGTGCTTGTAAATCAGTGCAATATTGTACAGGCGTATTCAGGAGAAATTTATTGTTCTCAGACCTAGAATGTCACCTACAGGCGTGATATTAATCATACATATAGGCTCACACACACCATCATCATGACATTTTATGCCAACAGATCACCTCCTCCTCAGCCATAGTGATTCACTGGAATTTCAGTCATTGTTATGCTAAGCCCGAGCTCTCCCAGTCTCCAAGTGTGTGAGAGAAATCTTGTCCCTCTCTCCCTCCATGCTCAGCCTGCTCATCTCCAGTGATCCTCGCAGAAAAGCATTAGTAGGCGTTAACGAGGATCTGTGGCCTTTCCTTCTGCCTGCTAGGGGAGTGTTCAGTCACTGAACATTTTGTCCTGGACAATGTCCAGCTCATGACACTTGAACCAAGATGCACTGTGTGTACTCTCTGCAAAGTCCTACTAGAACACCTCATCTCATTTCTTTATTGTGCACACAACCCAAGAAAAATAGGTACAGTCTTATAAAAGGTTCCTCAAGAATTCTGTCTTCCTGAGGGATGCTGCTTAGAACTGTGTCTGTAGACTTTCCCTTGGTGGAAAAGGAACAGCTTTACCTCTGACTGTTACAAAGCACTGACACTAGAGACCGCTCCAAAAATGTTATATAATCTTCTCATTACAGAAAACATCATATCAAAAATAAGGGTTATTTTGTAAAATAGAAAACCCTTTTTTAAAACCTGTGTTTTAGGTTTAGATTACAGTATGTGGAGCATCTGCCATATAAGTCCATCCTTGTTAATGAGTTGTTACTACAGGAACAAAAATAGTATTAGAATAAGTGCATTAATATAAACCTTTGATTTCACTTGTCTCGTTATTGCCAGAGCTGTGCTGTTATATAAAAATTAATCAACACCTTTTAACAATTAGATTTGAGAATTCAGCCGTGCTATGGAATATGTTGGCCATAATTACCATAGAGTAAATTTAAGGCTGTTGCACCAACTGATTTTTCTGAAAATTGTGTCAAATTTATAGCTAGGCAAGAACAAGTGCCCAGTCTATCATACAGTATTTACACTTTTAGACAGGAATGGGTTAGTAGGGATGTGTTTTTCAAGCTGAAATAACCCTTTTCTCCTTAGTCAATGGGATTTTACATTTTTAACTCACAACTCAAGTTTTAATGTCCTTCAAAATATGTTCAGTTATGAACTCTATCCTTATTTGTTATAGGATATTTTAGCCATCAGTGCAGCTTTATGCAGAATACAGTATATAGCTTAATTGGTTTTAAAAATTTGCTGCTGTAAAAAAAGTTACTTCTGCTTTTTTTTTTTTTATTTTTAATTCAGCCTGAATTCCCAAGTTACCTACAGGCTAGCCAGTAGCTATAGTATGTGAACAGTAACTGTGAATTTGTATCCGCATAGCAACTGGGAATTGTGCTCAGTCAGTAGTTTATTTCCAGTTTAGGAAGTGGCACAAATACAGAGCTCATCTGTGGGTGTCCATCCTCCAAAGATTTTTGAACATAAAGCAAAAGACCAGTGAGGGAGATCTGTCAGCTTGTTTCAGCTTAGCTCCCTCATCCCACTGTCCTGAAGGGAGATAGCTCCCTCCACCCACTGTCCTGAAGGGAGATAGCTCCCTCCACCCATTGTCCTGAAGGGAGATAGCTCCCTCATCCCACTGTCCTGAAGGGAGATAGCTCCCTACGCCCACTGTCCTGAAGGGAGATGGCTCCCTACGCCCACTGTCCTGAAGGGAGATGGCTCCCTACGCCCACTGTCCTGAAGGGAGATGGCTCCCTACGCCCACTGTCCTGAAGGGAGATGGCTCCCTACGCCCATTGTCCTGAAGGGAGGTGGCTCCCTTCACTCACTATCCTGAATGGAGATAGCTCCCTCATCCCACTGTCCTGAATGGAAATATCTCCCTCCACCCACTGTCCTGAATGGAGATAGCTCCCTTCACCCACTGTCCTGAATGGAGATAGCTCCCTTCACCCACTGTCCTGAATGGAGATAGCTCCCTTCACCCACTGTCAAGCTGAAGGCTCTGTCCTAATGTATTCCTCTATTACTCTGCACACTTCTTCCTTAACCAGTAGCTTTTAATCATGTTCCTCTGGGCCTCTGACAGAGACAGAGCCAATTAGAGAGTGAGAGCCTTTTTTTTCCCCCAAAGATATTTGACAAGGGCCCCACTGGTTCTTGGTACTCACTGCAGTCTGAAACTCAGAAACCAGTCCAAGGCTTTTAAGCCTGCAGTGCAATTTTCTTTCTCTTTTACTTCAGACTCTCTAGAGTTGGAGTACCAATGATTTTTAATAGGTCTGGAAGCTCCAGCAAAATCATAACTCAGACTCAAATATGCCACCTCCTTCTCTTTCTGGTATCAGCTTTGCGAAAATATAGCAACACTATAACAGTCTCAATCATGAAAAGAATCACTCTCTGCCTCATTTGTGCCTCTTTCAGTACTTTCATTTTTTCAGTTTGACAAAGTTGGCATGCCTGTTTAAAAAGCAGCCCAAAGAGCCCAATACTCAAAATATGTTCCTGCCAAACCCTATACTATAGTCTATACTGTAGCCCATATTTGAAGAGCATGACTACAACTGCATTGTAACATTTAAATAATTGAAAACAATATTAGTTATGAAGTCTGCTCTACTCACAGCCCTCTCAGAACCATTCTGCATCCCCTAACAGCACAGAATGTCCTAGAAAGACATACACCAAACACTTTCTGAGTATAACAACTAATGCATGTTTGGCAGAGATAATTTTTCTTTTAGTTTCCTTTTATAATTAATTTGAATTACACCTTCAGCAGAACTGTCAATATCCCACAGGAGAGCTTCACATGCATATCTGTGTTTGGAGCACTTTTTTGAGTCATGTGTAACCCTACTGGCAAAATGGAGGGTTTCGTATTGATGGGCATTTTGAGTAATTTTGTAAATTAGTACTCAAACACAAAAATGTGTCCCAGTTTATAGTAAGCGTCTAATAATTCTGCAGTTATAAAAAACTTTATAGACAACTATAATGTAACAGGTAATTCAGGTGCAACAGGGTGAGGATAATTCCTTTTGCGTGAGCTGCTGGTTTTCCAATACGACTTTCTTTCTGACTGTCACTATATGTACATCCTAACTTCACAGAAGAAACTTATTCCACTTACTGTAGAGTATAATTTTATATAGAAGGTGTACTTTCAAATAGGTGGACAGATTGGTGTTAATACATCTGATTTTGTTGCATGTTTGTAATCCATCTTCAACTGTACAAATCCTTGCAGTTACATTACAGTTACTTGTACAGTTTATTAGAGACACTTGGAGACAAAAAGAAGTACCAAACATTAGTGTGTTATGTAAAGAATAAAACACTTTGTGACATGATTTATTTGAAAAATAATTAAATACGATGGGGTGGCATGATACCGCTTCAGGCTGTTATAACAGCACAGCACAAAGTGTTTCTTTTCCTCTTATTCCACTGACAACTGCCAGCACTAATACTTTTTTTAATTAAAGAACTTAATGTCATACTTTATTTCTGTTTACAGTTAATTTAATGTTAAAGTACATCAGTGGATCAAGTCCTTGTATTCAATTACATTGTAACAGTCTTAGACAGTCATTCGTGACGTGGCCACCATACTGGTTCCTCAGTACCTTGTTGCCATAGAAACAATAACATATTAGAAGGAGCTAAGCCTCTGATTTGCCTGCAGCTGGACTACTGTATGAGCTGATATTATAGAAAATTAATCCGTACCTGACCAATCAAAATCAAGAATTCAGCAGTGCTGTGGTATAATCAGGATTTAATTTACACTCTGACACGTGTGAAATTATTTTGCTTTCCTTAACAGCACCAGTTTAATATCAAAGAAATAACATTTCCCTTTTTTATGACCTGAAATCCCCATTAAATGTTTGAAATGATTTTGTAATTATGTCCAAAAGGAAAAGAAATAAGATTTCAAATTTCAATATTGTTCCACATCATGCAGCAGTGAGTGGTCTTTTCAGACACACAGCTGAGCCCTTTGCTCCCACAGGCAGTATAAACAGCTGCAGTAATTGAAGCAACTGGGACGACGATCTCATTCTGGCTAGTGATTTTTAGATGCTTATTGTTCAGTACAAAACAATCCTCACAGCAGGATATCTTTACCAACGGTTTTCATTTATTCATGTTGTTTATTTCTCCCTGGTTTGTGGCAGTCTGTGGAAGTCCTGGACTGCAAGTTGTGAAAAAATACTGTTGAAGTTCTGTTCCCACTTAATGTAATCAATATTTTAACTTAATATATTCTTATTTCAACATATTATGTCTGGTTAGTTTGACTTAATATCTTTCAAGATATGTCAAGATTTCAAGTTATGCTTTCATGATTTAGACATGATTATTTCAAGATAAGTTTTTAACCTAGTTAATTTGACATATTATCTCATTATCTGGCTTAATATTTAACACTACACAATCCATCAGTAAGACACATATATTGAATATTATCAATATTATAGTAATAATAATTTTTATTGCATATGCCTTTCTCCAAATGGTAAGTACTGTGATGTTGATTTAGTGGAATTCACATATTTCACAATTTATATAGACACATATTTGACTAATGATTAATAATTCACTTAAACATGTTCAGGTAAAGTCAACAAGGTGTCTCCTAACAAGTGACAGAATTCCATAATGTTAGTAGTGATCATTTTGACCATTTGAATTTGACATATTTAATTAAACAATAACACAAAATATATTAAAAAGCTTATGTATGCATTGATATCCCTGACATATGCTTAAACAAATTCCTTACAATGCAACAGATTGTTTTGGGCTGAAATGCACATTGTGTAAGGTTTTTACCCTGCAATTCCTGCGAGTCTGGCACTATTTTGGCCAGAAAAATGGATATATTTGTTATGAATTACGATCCAGAAAGCAATGGCAACAGAAAATGCTAAATGGCAAATAATGACAAGGTTATTGATGGAAAGCTCTACTCAAACCTGAAGGCTATTCATAAAGTTCTGCTGGAGTTCATACAAGTTTGTGCTGTTTAAGTCCTGCACACTGCCTGCCTTAGCCACGCACCAGCTTACATGATGCACAACTTGGCCCAAAAATGAGCTTTTATATTGATTATAGCCGTACTAACTAGCATTTTGCATATTATTTATTTTTATGAACATTTATGACTAATTTAATCTAATGTCCTGTATTTGCCAGTTTCAGTGTAAGAAACACTTTAGTTTTAACGAATGGTAATACTAATGCTAATAGGTATAATTTATTAGTTTAAAGGACAGTAGGTGGCACAACTGCTTCTGTTCACAACTGCTGAACTACTTAAATTTAGTCATTAAAAATCTGTTTTTATGATTTTAAGACATTAAGACAAAAATAGTCAAAAACAGATGTTAAATGGAAATAATGCCATAAGATCTTTAAACAACGTGTTAATTACTCGTAAGTTAATAAAGTGGTTGAAAGAAGTCAAAAAAACAACTTGCAGTTCAGGGTCCAGTCTGGTGCCACTGTACCTGCTAACTGCATGTATTTCCACTCAGGAAGACAGAGTGCTATATTTTGTGACTTAGAGTTGTTACAGAAATACAGTTAAGCAGCTGAGGGTTAAGGGCTTTGCTCAGGTGCAAACTGGCTCTCAGTATTGGAAACTGAACACAAAATCTTGCCATCACTAGCTCAAAGGCATACTCACAGGGCCACTACTGCATTTCTCACACCTTCATTTGATTCATTAATCATAGAGGAAAGAACGTGGTGCAACTGCTTGAGGCTGCTGTTTCCTGATAATTTAGCAGCAGCAGCAGCAGGAGTGACTCAAAGTGCAGGCATGTCTAAACTATGGTTTCTCACATAATCAAGCTCATTCTCCATCTACAACACACAGCGTGATGCTTGAGAGGAAACACAAACGAGATGTATTTAAAGCCACTGTTCTCTGAATCAGAGCTTCGCTGTGAAGGAGGTTTAAATCAGACAACTTTGTTTCCAATTGCCTGTAACATTATAAATCTCCACATGTGGCCCCATTTCACATGGTGCAAGTGCAGATTTATTGCATTTGTGTGCTTTTTAAGATCATGACTGTTCATCAAAACTGTATGGTTTCTAGTTTGGTTTCCAGGCTGCATCTCTGGCTTTTTAATGTATTGTGGGTTGATATGTTTTTATGCAGGTCTAGGAACAAACAATGATGTGGCAGGAGAGTATATGAGTTTGACTTTCCTAAGACATTTTAATAACACGAAAGAGAATTCAAACACATCACATATTATTGAAACCTTTATCATTTATCATTAAAACCTAAGTTAGAATGAAGGTATAATTAGATGTTATATTCTTGTCTGAAAATGTCTGAGTATTTTAGTACTTTTTTTCAGTTAGGCTCTACCCTCCCTATTATTCCTCAAACTGATTGCTTTGTACAATTTACCAAAACCAACATGCCAAACATGTCCAACAAAATTAAGTTGCAATCACTGTAAGATATGTAATTAACAAAACAATGCTGTACAATTATTTATGAATAGCACTTGATATCACATGCTGAGCAACACAAAATGTCAAAAATGTCTAAAAGTAGTTGTGAAGCACACTCTGTAATTTATCAGATAGTGCTAGTGATTGAGTGAATTATTTCTTGACAGTAGTTGTTTTGAGAGGTTTGCATAGCTTGGATAAATCTCTTAGGGCTACATTTAGAGAAGAATTATCACCAAAATTTCACACATCAGTACTCAGACCGCACGTAAGTACGGACTTGAGCACGTATATTGACATATGAGGCCAATATTAAATACATAAATGTAATACAATTAATTAATAGTATTGTCACTTTGAAGTCATGGATCCCTAGTGGTTAGGCCTCGGTGCCCTCACTGCTGTGGCCCGCATTCGATTCCCGGCCAGGGAACCAACCGTAGCCACTGGGGTTGCACACGACAGTGCACTCCCAGTGCCAGTCCCAAGCCCAGATAAAATTGGGGAGGATTGAGTCAGGAAGGGCACGCAGTGTAAAAACCGTGCCAAATCAAATATGTGGACCAATGATCCATTGTAGCCATTGCGACCCCTAACAGGAACAGCCGAAAGAAGAAGAACAACGACATTGTCTTTTTAAGTCCATGAAAAGTTGTTTTTTTTTCACATGGAGCACATTTTCTTTATAGAAGAGTGAATCAAATTTAAAAAAAAAAATTTGCAATATTTATCCGATAACCCAAAATAGCAAATTAAAAGCATGATCAAATAGCCTACATCCCTAAACAAACCTCAATTTACTTCAAAGTATGTTGTGACTACATTAAGTTGTGTGCACAATTAACTGCTGGCGCATGAAAAATTAATACTGAATTAAGTGCTATTTCATAATCTGCCAAAGAATGAGGGCCATACTGTTAAATTAAACCAAATATTCAGTGATTAATGTGAGAAGTACAGCTAGGGGTATTCATGCAGCAGTATATTGAAAATATACCAAATTCCTATTAGATGTTTCTTTCAATGCTTACAATTTTCTCATTAATATATGTTTGTATTAGTCTTTTCTTTTGTAAAGTGTGTCTGGCTTTTATGTTATGTTGTGATACAGCAAAGAAAATATCGCTTCACATTTTCTATCCCAGTTTTTTTCAGGCTTAAAAGCAAGTGCTTGTGTATAAAAGAGGTGGTCTAGATGCTATTGAAAAACTATGTCTTGGACATTTCTGCTCAAGAAAATCTGACAGCCTCGGAGATATAAGCTCTGTGCAGGTAATTTTAATAATCTGAAACGAGACGCCCAGACAGTAAACTTAAGTACCTGTGTAAACCGACTCTAAATACAAGGAACTTTCCCTGTGTAAATGTTGACTTTTGGATGCCAATATGGAATACAGCCCTTTGTGGAAAAACTGGCCACAAAACCTGTATGCTATTTGCAAATGCAACAGATGTGTTCTGAGGAGAGAGCCAGGGGTTTCATTTTTCTTTGAAAGTCTTAATGAACTGAATGAAATATAAATTTTACTTGGTCAATCTTTTGAAAAGGTTGAAAAGATTACTGATTGAGTATTGGCTCCACCACTGAAAATCAGAATAGACCAAAAAACAAGTAATATTCTTCATAAATTTCAGTATATTCAGTATTTATTATGAATCCTAACTTAACCTAGACATAATTATCTCATACTTGAAAGAACGCTTTGGATGAAGGAAGCATGTACACTGTGAGAATGTGTGTGTGCTGTACCTCCTGCAATAGCAGCTTGTAAATACTATTGGAGCATCAAATAGTCTGTCTGTCTGTCCCTGATGGATGTTAATATGCTGTTAGTTTTGAAGGGCAATCAGTTTAGTGTGCATGCTCAATATGAAGTGAGCACTTTAATTAATGAGGATGGGGTGAGTGTTTCAGATTGGCTAGAAAAATAGGGGAACATCCAGGTCAAACACTCATTATGAAAGTGCTTTTGTTCCTCATTTGGGAGACAGACTATATATTACTTTGCTTACTGTGTTAGTTATCTATAAATAGTTTTGGAACCTGACCATTCAACACCAATACAACTGCTCCTTCATGTAATTATCAAAATTACATCAAGAGCTTCAGTTAATGTTCACATCAAACATCAGAATGGTGAAAAAGTGTGATCTCTCTGACTTTGACCATGGCTTGGTTGGTGGTGCTAGATGGGCTGGTTTGAGCTGGTTCAGAAACTGCTGTTTTCCTGGGATTTTCACACACAACAGTCTCCACACTTTACACAGAATAGTGTGAAAAGCAAGGAAAAAGAAATCTAGTAAACGGCTAGGTAAGTGGGCAGACTATATTAACTCAAATAACAACTCTTTACAACTGTGTTGTGTAGAAAAGCATCTCAGAACTCAACACACTGAACCTTGAGGCAGGTGGGATACAACAGCAGATGACCACATCAGGGTCCACTCCTGTCAGCCAAGAATGGAAATCTGCAGCTTCAGTGGGCACACACCCACTGAAACTGGACAGTTGAAGACTGGAAAAACATCAATCTTTAATTGCCCAGTTTCTGCTGCCACATGATTGGCTGGCTGCATGAATGAGCAGGTGTAAAGATATTCCTTGTAATGTAGCCAATTTTGCTTGAAATCATTCTTTACATGCTTGTTTCTGCTTTAAATTTACATTTCTTAATTTAGCAGCTGCTCTTATCGACTTAAAAAATGTGCAGTGACGTGAATGTGCAAAAAGGTGTAGTGATATGAAGCATCTAGCACATCTGCAAGGATTCATAATGTCAAAGACAAGAGTCAAACGCTAGTTTGTACAAGTGGTAGAGTGGTCTAGGTGGTTACAAAAAGACAATCTCAACCTAACTGCATAAACAATCAGTAACAAAAGGAATATTTCAAGCCAAAAACTTGAAAGAAATAATTGACAAACCAAGAGAGAATACAAAATATCATGTATTGTAATTGCATTGACAGTTTGCAATTACTGTCTGCAGAGACATTTTGTGAATGTTTCAGAAATGGTTTGACTCTTGAAAATCATATTTACTGCTGGTGATAAAAAGACAGGATTTTTATGATTTTATATTCATTATTTCTTGGTTGTAGCTCATAGAACTACAGGAAGATCTATCTGAGTGAGAATTTTAATGTTTATTCTTTGGAATTTATTCACAACTGTTTACTTAATATAGTCATAATTCATTGCAATAACAATGTATTTAAATGTTCCTCAGTAAATATATGGACATTTCTAATGATGAATCAATTTTTGGCTGTTGTTCATAGAACTTCATATACTTGTCAAGAAATCTGTCCAATTTATATCTGATTTTGTTTATATTCATTTGATGTTAAATATGAGAAAAAGTTAAAGACTAAATCAGACCATGATTCCATAAGTACTTCAAAGGCTTAAAGTGCATAAAGTTATGTAATCACTTAAAATGTCATTATGATAATACATGAATAGTCATGACATTGGAAATTGTACATTTTTAAATTTACAATCTGTACATTGAAAATGGTCACTGAACACAGGAAACAAATTTAGAGTTTTCTTGAATATAAATTTGATAGAGTTTTGTTTTGTATATCATGTATATACATGCCAATAATTACTGTCCTTTATGGTTAAAAACTGTTATCATTTGATTTTAAGTGTATAATGTTAAAATTTAGCCAAAACACAGCACATAGTCCATCAATGTCATTAGTAATTAGTACTAATATGACACTTCTCTGGTTCTTTAGACCTTCTCAGGTTCTACTGAGACCAGCCATTTCACAGTATGCACAACTGTATGTTAGTATTTTGCTCAGAATTCCACTGTTCCCCTTCCTGCAGGTACTACAGTGCCACCATTTTGCAGATGTCCGGAGTGCGGGATGATAAGCTGGCAATCTGGCTGTCCTCACTGACCACCTTTACTAACTTTCTGTTCACACTGCTGGGTGTGTGGATGGTGGAAAGGGTGGGCAGACGGAAATTAACTCTTGGCAGCATTGTTGGTGAGTACACACATCATGTCTCACCTCTTTTTTTCTCACTGTACTGGTGGCTTAGAGACTAATAGGTAGTTAAAAATGTGGAACACTGCCAAGCAACTGTGGAAACAGGAGTCCTTGGTGACTAGCTAGGAGAAAGAATGACTTTGCAGAAAAGAAAATGTTCTACATCATCCTGTAAGTGGTTTATGTTAAGCGAATGCCTGGTGTTTGAAGCTGCAATAAATTCATTGAGTGATTGTTGTGATCGATCTAAGATTAAGAGACAGTTGTTACACCACCAGACACCATAGTTTTGATGCATGTGTGTTGTGATATTTTTTTTTTTTAAAGTCATTTCATAAACATACATAACGTTAAACAAGGTCATTTATGGAAGCAGTATTTTTTAATTTATGATACCTGGCCCATGTCTGACACTGACTTATTGTGGCATGACAAGAACATCTGCACTATGCATTACTCTCTATATTTCATTCTCTCTGTGCAGGGACTTGTTTGAGTCTGTTTCTCCTGGCTGTTGGGTTCCTGCTCTCTGCTCAGCACTCTCCCCCTGTCACCCTTCACCATGCTGACAATGCTCTGGCCAACACCAGCTGCTCCACATATCTGTGAGTATAGTACATGCTGGGTGTGTCCTTCTAGTCTTTCTCAGCTTAGTGCTCAGGCGACTATGTTGAATATTATGTAGATTATAGAGGCTCTAGGACAGGGGTTGTGAACTGGTGGGTCACAGTTCAGATGCAGACCTAGCAAAGTATTTCAGCAGACCAAACCAAGTACTGCCAATAGTTCGCCAATTCTGGTTTTTATACATGAATCAGTGCATGCTCATAAACCAGCTGCATGTAGCAGATCCTGTTGCTGTGTATCCAATCACATGCCTTTATGTAAATTATTTAGCTAAAGGCAGCTCATCAGTCCAGAGACTAGCTACACAGTGAGAAACATTAGGTCAGGAAATGGAGAGTTTTCACAGGTTTTTCATTTTATTTACCTTCTCTGGTCTGAAAAGCCAACTGAAAACATTTCCGTTTAAAAGAAAGGTTGAAGAGAAATGCAGGATGTTTAAAAATGACTGGACAAAGAAGCTCCGCTTCAAGTTCAAAACAGATGTGTCTCATCTGTTCAGAGTCCATGGCACTAGTCAAAAGTAGTAACGTGAAGCACCACTACAAAACAAACCAATCACTTCGAATTATCTATACACTTGTGTATAGCCATAAATTGATCCTCAATGGTTAAACATTCAAGGCTAACTCTTGTGACCATTCAGTCATGTTAGTTACCGTTTCCCAGAACACACCATGGCATACAAACACGGCCATCATGGACTTCACTTCCCAACACCCACAGACTTTGTCACGTTCACAGTCGCTGGACTTCTAATCACACACAGCTGAACAAACTCACTACCACACATTATTTAAGAATGTAATGCTGCAAAGTAATGCTCAGTAAACTTTTACCTGAACTTATCAAGCCTTGATTTCTGTTTATCGGTATTCTGGTTTTTGACTTTGCTCTGTTCCTAGTTTGTGATTTTGGATTTTGCCCTGATATTGATGTTTGCTGATTGCCTGACCAGTTGGCCTGTTTATTGGACCAGGTTTTTGAAAATTGTTTTGGATTTGTTTCCCAGTCTCATTAATAAAACTTCGAACTGCAATTGCATCTGCCGTTGCCTCCCTCTTATGACATTCACATTTTACTTTCGCTGGAAATATAAAGGCTTGTCGCTTATAGTATGCAAATTACCAATAAGGAGATAATTTATTGCCTCTCAAAATTCACATTCACTGAAAACAAACGTTCTTATTGCATGGATTTCTATTAATCTCCTTACAACACAACTGAATCATCTAATCAAGGGCTGATTAGCTGACAAGTGGCATCAGGTGTGCTAGTGCCGTACAGAGATTGCTGGCTGAAATGGGCTAGTCTAGTGCCCAATCATGAATTCATTTATGACTCAAAAAAAAAAAAAAAGTGTTCAGGTTAATCAACTCTCCAATCCTGAAATGGGACATTAGAAATTTGTTGTATTTTGCTAAATCAGCCATTGACTTTAAGCCTCCAAACTGAACATAACAGGATCTTGCCCCTGAGTCTGTGATGGCTGTGGAGTGTTGTGTTAATGGACTTCCCTCTGTGTAGTAAAGATCAAACATGGCCAGTGTGCTTTCTTTGGTCTCTTAATGCTGTTGTAATAGGGCTTCTGCAGCATGTGACCCTGCAACCTGAAGCCATGTCATCTCAGAGAGAGAGAGCGAGAGAGAGAGAGAGAGAGTGGCTGCTCTCTCTGGCCCAATTTACTCTCATACCAGCCAGCTACTGAAACAACACTAGTTCATTATGCTGTAATGGAGGCTGAATGGCTGTGCTGTCATCACAAAAACAAGCCAATCTGTGCAAGCATGCTTTCTCGTTGATGTTCAGTCCACTCTCTGCTCTGTCTTCTTTACGTATGTAGTATGCATGATGCAGGACGCAATTTTTTTTTCCCAGATATTTTTACAAAACTTCATACTTACCACAGATGATTTAATCAGAATTTCATAGGCCAAATAAGATTCCCTAATAAAAGGTTTTAAATTTGTAGTGACACTCACCAAAACTAGACAGATTAGAAAAACATCACCTGATCTTTTTCCAGTTTTCAGTTGTCTAGTATTGGTGAGTCTGTGTGCACTGTTGCCTCCGATTCCTGCTCTTGGCTGACATAAGTGGAACCTGATGTTGTATGTTGAAGTAAGATATTAGGTCAAAATTACAATACAATACCTTGAAATAATGTGTTATTATGTCACAATAAAGACATAGCATTTTTATTTTCATAATTTTCACTTCAGAGTTTCCGTACTCCCTAAAAGCACAGACTTGCTTGTCCTCACTTTTGCTCCAGGTCATGTGAGCTGTGTATGCTGGATCCAGGCTGTGGCTTTTGCTACCAGCAGAACAGCACCGCTGTGTTCGCTTCCTCCTGCGTGCCAGTCAATCGGGCCTCCACAGAGAGAGCCGCATGGGGCAGGTGAGTCATAATCGGCATCTGAGTGTGTGAGCGTGAGTTCGCATTTGCATGTAGAGTTTTTCCACTAAAGCTCAGCAGCACACTACAGTGACATTAGATGATGCTGGATGTTGCATATCCCCTTTCTTTTTAGGCAATACATGACTCATTTTCCCTTTTCCTCATTTTCTGTCAGTTAGAGTGTCATTTTATCTTATGGTTATCTTGAAGTTTGCAAGTTGATATCTCTTTTAACTGTGCTGCAGGTGCTCCAACTCAACACAGTCTCCATATCACAGTTTTTGGGCTTATAATTTCTGCCCAACCTCATACTCTTGGCTGGTTCTCCTGGGTCTTATTCTTTACTTGGCTTTCTTTGCTCCAGGTAAGAGTTCCGAAGAAAAAAACAGCTGATTTGAACAACTAATGTCCCATGTTGAATCAATTTAAACTAATATTTAAATGCTTATTAGTATAATTTATTTTTGATTTTCTCCCAACAATTTGTCCTTGGTTTCAATTTAGTTGTTTAGCTAAACGTATTTTTCTATGGATTCCTAAACAAAAGCATGTCTTTCAGGACTGGGCCCAATGCCATGGACCGTAAACTCAGAGATTTACCCACTGTGGGCGAGAAGCACAGGCAACGCCTGCTCAGCCGGAGTGAATTGGACCTTCAACGTGCTGGTGTCCCTGACCTTTCTACACATAGCCCAATACCTCACCTACTATGGTACAATTATAATTCTAAATAAAAAAATGGCCATAAGAGCTCAAGCCTGTGCACTCGTTGCCAACACTAAAACTTGAATTGACCTACACTTATGAATACAAATAAGATATCTTGGTGAGATATTGTTATGTTTGATTTGTCACATATCTGAGGTATTAGTTTTTTTGTTTTTTTTTTTTCAAAAAAGCATATGAAGACCTGCATAATTAAAGATCATAAAATTTCTTGTATGCTAACTTTTAGATTTTCACTGGAAGACATAGTTATTGTTAAGCCATTTAGGGAATATTAAATAATATTAACATTCTACAATTCTGATCTCTCATCAGCTATCAAATATTCTGTCTCTCCAACTGCATTTCAGCTTTATTATATTATGATTTAAAAATGGTTCATTTTGTGTCATATATTAGATAGTAAAAACTGACATAGTTATTTGATCCTAAAATAAGATATTAAAAGATATAACAAATGTCCCAAAGAAGTCAATTTCTTGCAGTTCTGTCACACTTATAGGTTTTATTTCTCAGCTTGGAGTGAGATTTCTCTGTTATCTTCCAGGTGCATTCTTTCTGTACTCAAGTCTTGCTCTGCTGGGCTTCTTCTTCTTTTACGGATGTCTCCCTGAGACCAAAGGCCGTCGGCTAGAGGAGATCGAGTCGCTGTTTGAAAGTCGTCTGTGCTCCTGTGGTGCATCAGACTCAGACGAGGGCCGGCAGGTGGAGTACATCCGGGTTAAAGGATCAAATTACCACCTGTCAGACAATGATGGTTCAGACGTGGAATAAACCTCAGGTGAAAGTTCAAAGAATGCCCAGTAGATCCTCTCTCAGCTCTGCACATGGCTTACGAAGAGAGTAGGAAAGGAATCGCTTTTCAGCTTCACCCCACCATGACACCAGGCCCATCTGTAGCAGTTGGGCTGCATCTTACAAATACTGCACTCCATGTTAAAGGAAAATGGAACTGACATATCCAAACATACAAACAAAAACAGTGCTAAGCCTGCTTTTGTGAGACGTCATTTAAAAGTTGTGGTATGCTACAGTTTGATACTGCAGTGCTCACAGATACTGACAGTATACTGACAGATGTTACACAACTGTTTTTGTGCTCACTGCAGTAAAATGTAAAAGGTGTTTGCTATACAGAACAATAGTCAGTCAACTATGGTAGTCTTAGATTTTTGTGATGATGCTAGGCTTTGGCATTGGCAACTCACCACAATGTTCAGTTCATTTCTGTGAACAACATTTTCAGTTTGATTCTTGCAAAAGTTAAATAGTTTAAATTTTGTAGCATACCACACATGGGTTGTAACCTGGATTCTGTCTTATGCTGTTTCCTGGAGCAGCCTTTTTATCACGGAATAGTACTTAGAGCTGAGAGTGTTGGAACTGATTTGTTCAGGAGTTAGTCTATTTTGGATGACCCAAAACTATTTCACATTCCTAATTATCTCCTTAATCTGTTTTTCATTATATCCGTACTCAACTCAGACCTTTTCCCTTGATTATTTGAATGGATTTAATTTAGTCTTCCTTCACAGCCTTGTGTACAAATGGCTTTGCATCTCATAGCTCTTGTCCATGTAACAGAGTGGAATATGTTTTGACGAGTAGTGTAATATCCAATGTTATGTTTATATTGTACTGCTCTGAGTATACACCTTGGTAGTTTGGTACACATAGAAAAGTGCCAAGCAAACATATTGTGGCTGTATGTGTAACAAAGCAGTTGATGGGTATTGTAAAAGCAACAATATCAAGCAAACTAACACAAGCTTGTTTTAATGCTATTACTGTTGAGTGTGTAATATGTGTTTGTTCACTGTTAGCACAAACAGATAACATAATTGTGTTTTCATGTTTAACGCTGAAGTTTGCGGAGTTTCCCAAAGGGATAAGCACACTACAGAGTGACAGTCATGTTTTAATCAGGTATGCTCATATCAGTTCTGATTATTGCAGTGACGGAGAATGCTTCAGGAAAGTATATTAATGCCAGTTTATTAGGACTTTGTGACAGAGTTTTATTGACCAGATGTTAGGGTGTGCCACATGTTTTAGAATGTATTTGACACTAGAGAATGCTTCAAAGTCAACAAATCATTGTGTTACTTTGAGGAGAGAGAGATCTAATCTATCTAGTGGGTGGGGGTGTGTGTATGTGTGTTTTCTATGTAAAATCAGTACTTTTATTACTATTATTATCAAACGGTGTTTTTACGATCAACGGAAAACTAGTGAATATAAATATGTGTATAGTGTTCATTTGATTATTGTTGCTCTAAATGTTTTGCTAGATTTATATTCTATGAAAATAAATATTCATGACATTTGAATATTTAAACAATAAAAAGTCGTCCACTGTTTGAAGTAAGCTTTTGGTTTTCAGTATTGATTTCCAGTATTGATTACTGTAACTGAACCATCCAAAAGGAAGCCAGTGTGACACACACAACTATAAACCTTCTGATAACAGATGCTAACTTTCAACAAACAAAACAGGTCCGAGTCATCTCTCTCACATTTTTATGGATGCTTACTTTTCTGCTTCAGCATGAGCAGAATGTCTGCAATTTCTTTAAGATTTCCCTTTCCCTCAGATACCCTGTCTCCACCTGTTTCAGCAGTGAAGGCATTGTCATGTTCCTCTGTGCAGCTGGAGTTCACAGTGGGGTTTTGATTCACACTTTTCTCCTCATGACCTTCACACCTTTCTCCTCTCAACACCATGTTCTCTGATAGCTGCTCCTTTAGCTCTACAAAAGGAAAGTATTTGTTATAATCTAGTTATAATTGTTATAATCACAGCTTCAAATATATGCTCCAGTGGCAAATTCATACACTATTACTGAGATTACCCTGCATCACTGAGATCCATTTCACACTAATCTTACTAATAGTTTAAGAAATCTGTATTTCAAGCGAAGTCGCAATCAGTTAGTTATTAATACCTGGGGCATTTGTGTGAGAGCAGTGCAGTAATGGATGTTTTTTCATGCATGCCTGGCTCTCAGATTTGCTCAAACTTTCATGTCCTGTGACTGTTTCTGGACCTTGCTTTGTAGGCTCCCTTTCTGATGTCATCCAGAAGGTGTTCAACTCTACCTTATGGATTTCTGATAGAGCAAACTGATTACCATGATTTTCACTGCTGTGACGAGACTGCCTCCTAGTTGTTGGAGATTTTTGTGTTCTTCTGTGGTGAATGTGAGTTGTGGGCTCAGTGAAAATACTCAACCTAGCTGCATTCAAAAGGCGACACTGCACTGAGGCATCTTGAGAAGCCAAACTGGAAAAACCTGCAGTCTGGGTCGCCTTGTCTTGTGTCCTGCGAGATGCCTTTTTATGCATTTTACCACTTTGTGTATTAGTCTGCAGACAAGAGGGAACAAACTGATCCTCCTCGCAGTCCTGTTCGTGATTGATCCAGCTCAAGGTTTTTGAAATCCCATGGGCTTTACTCTTCCTCTCTCTATGTTCATGGTTACACATGAAATTCTGGTTGAAGGACATAAGTCTTGTTGGAGCATGCATCCCTGATGGACAACTTTGGCTTGTTGTCAGAATGTCCTTAAAGTGGCACATCTGCATGTAGGAATCACCGTCCTGCTTTTTTCCCTCTTCCTGTGATAATGTAAACACAAAAAAATAAATCAGAACTAATAAACCATAAATTAATTGATTAATCCAAGCTGACATACAGCTAACTAACCTCTTAAAGGTGTATACATACATGAGTAACCAGTTTTAGTTAGTATATCTATATGAACTAGCTGGGTTACATGAAATTGTTGCTTTTCTGTCTGATGAGATTTTGTGTACATGCCACATTCAGATTAACAGATTTCTTTTTTTTCCCCCAACCCTAAGGTATACCTAATAAACTGGAAACTCGGTGTATAGTTCAAAATCAAATGAATGTCATCAAATGATTAAATTTTACACTCTAACATAACTGTGATATTTGCAGAACACAAAAAATATATTGTGTTAAGGATCGTGAACGACTTACTAAAATGTATCCGAGAGATGGAATAGAGTTTGTTACATCGTCTGAGGTGACACAGCCCTCTCCGCGAGGACAGGTTACTGGTGATTCACAGGCATGCTCTGAGACAATTCTGTGTACCCTGCCTGTGGCAAGAAACTTACTTTAGAGTCTATTAAAAGTCAGTCAGGCACAATAAGCCTAAGATAAAAGTATAAAACTCACAGGGTCTACAGTCAACACATCCTGACACATGCTCTGAAACAAGAGGGTAAAGAGAGAACATCAAACATCAGCCTTCAAAGGAACCACCTTTTTAACAAAAAATACAAGTCAGCTAGTGCAGTATATTATAAGCTGGAAGCACATGCTACCGAACTGCAGATATACTAAGTGGCTCTGTGAACAAAGACACTGTTTTTGAGTATACATTTTGACATTTCACAATTAATAAGGTCTGAGTTTGTGACTAAAGAGATTTACTCTATTTTGTAAGCAACTAGTCAAGTGCCATGATTACTGGACATACTATATATTTCAAAGTCAACATGTTATCAATAAGTTAATATGCTCAAATACTGAACTGGCCTCTGAGAGAATTAAAGGAATCAACATGAACAAAGCAATTTAAATAAATGAATCAAAATGAACAGCACTGTATTACCTGGGATAAGAAATCAATACTGCAGTCTTTGTTTTATGATTCAATAATATCACTTTCAAGAATAAATAACACACATCATTTCAAATACAGCATAAAACATACTTGATAATTTTAATGTAATACATTTTTGCTAAATCAGGCTAGTAACTGAGAAGGAGCTTTGTTGTTCTCTTACCAGAAATATCTACAGTATACAGAAGAGAAGATAAATTTGCATACCCTATGTGTATTAAAAAGCTTTAGTAACTGATATTTTTATGGAACCCTGCAAAATCACTTGACTGGCTACAAAAGTGGGTGACATAACCATGAGCAAGAACCTCGAGGTGTTCCCAGAGTCATCTGGCCAAGCAGCAGACCCTTATTATGGGCTCTTAGGGGAGCATAGCTGACAAAGGTTTCTTGCTCCTTTCAAAAAGCTTGTAATAACATTATGAGCCCCCAGTGAGATGCCATCCACAGTGCTGCCGTGCACCACTAAGGCTACCACATATGCCTTTAGTGTACAGTGCATTGTGTAAGTATGCATGACCCTTGAACTTTTCCACATTTTGTGGTGTTGTAACCTGCAACTGAACTTTAATCACAATTATAAGTCATGAATACCAAATACTCCATACCCCCGAATTGGGGAAATATGAATGTAGTTCGTAAAAATTATTTACAAATGTACAATTGTGAGTGCTGAAACTTCTAAATAGCTTCCATTAAAAGTCACACAATTAATTGAATATGGAGTTTTCCTATGTGCAGTTAAAGTGTTACATGATCTCAATATAAAAAACGCCTGTTCCTTGAAGGCCCCAGAAAGCAGACGTCTAAACAGCATCATAAAGACCTAGGAGCTAAGAAACCAGGTCCGGACAAAGTTCTGGAAAAGTATCAATCATAGTCATAAAAAATACATCCCAAACTTTGAACATCCCATGGAACACAATTAAATCCGTCTCTGCCTAGTGGAGGCCGATCACCAAATATCAATGACCATGTAAGGAGGCCATTAGTCAGAAGATCAACCAAGAGGCCAATGCTAATTCGTGACATGATGCTATCACCACCATGGTTCACGGTAGGGATGGTGTTCTCAGGATAATAAGCAGTGTGGGATATTTTTAATAGATAAACCCTGATTTATCTTTTTCCAGAACTTTGTCCTGGACTTGTTTTGATGCTATTTGTTTAGATATGTTCTCTAAACTCTGGGGCATTCTGGGGAGAGGTTTATTTATACTGAGATCATGTGACACTTGCAAACATTTACAAACAAGTGGACTCCATTCAACTACGTACATGATTTCTGAAGCAAGGGGTTCAATATTTTTGCAATCACAATGTTTACATTTTTATTTGTAAATAATTTTTTAAGCTATATTGATTTCCCCCACTCCAGTATTATGAGCTATTTTATATACTCATTACATACAGTATAATCCCAATTGTTTACAATTTTTAATATATGATGATTGAACCTTTAACATTACATAAAATAATTTTTGTGGGAAAAAAATTTAAGTACATTTTTCAATTTAAAAACATATATGGTGCACTCACCATTATCTAGTAATATTTTAGTAAACTCTAAAAGGATTCTGGACTTTATTATGGTGACATCAGTCCTTGTCCTGGAGCACCAATGTCCAGCACATTTTGGTGTTTTTTTTTTCACCTAACATAGTTAAGACTTTTTTAATCAGCTGATGAATAGAATTAGGCAAGTTGGGGCAGGAACACTATCAAAATGTGGATTGAGAACCTGGATTGAGAAATGTGGTTTATGAGAAAGTCCATGTGCTATTTGTTGGTAAAAGTCCCTAAGTTAGCAGTTTTCATGATCTTTAATCTCCAAATTTAACATGCCTGCTTCAGTTAAAATAATAAAAGTAATAAATAAAGTAATTACTTAATTAGTTAGTGTTGATGTAATAAAAAATATACTTTAAGAATGCAAAGAATCAGGTATATTGTACACTGTTGCTGAAGACAGCCTTTGGTTCTGTTAATAAACATATTACTGTCCATTAACTTTAAAAAAAAAAAAAGTTTAACCTTTATTTTTTAAAGTCAAATATATGTTATTTAATGTATATCAGGCCTGGCAAAACCAAATACACTGCTGACAGACAGTTCATGTACCTTCACCTCCGTTAAGTCCAAAAAAGTGTGGTTCTTCTTCTTGGTCATTCGTCTCTAAATCATTAAATGGGTTTTCAGCAGAATGTATGGAAGGCCCACTGCTTTCTCTGCTATTTTAAAACAATTATTGGAGACAATTATTGGCTCAGTATATGTAGTAACATTACATACATGAAAAAGTGCTTACCACTAATAATAATAATAACCTGAAAATCCAATTGAAACAGAATTGTACAAAAAATATTGCTAAGCTCCCTGGACTAAAAATTAGTCACATGTCATTTCTTTCCTAATACCTGGTTACACTCATTTTAATGGTCCAAAGTATTCCAGTGTTCCATCATACTAGTTTAACAGGGCACACACAGATTTAGCCCTGTGCACCCGACAGGTTCATCCTGGAACACGGGACTGTCAGAGTTTGTTATTTGTCTAGATGTGCAACCTACTGACTCTGTACAATATGTGCTGCTACTGGTGGATGCTACTAATCTTTGGTCTGGGGAGCTTATGTTTGAAGTTCTTCTCACCTCTGTAAGGTGCTCCCAAACTGGACTCCATCTGCAAAGCTGGTCTGGGACGCCTCTGTTTGATAAGGCACTGTCCAAGGATTATACTCACACACACCCATTGGCTGGGAAACAACCATAAATAATTTTTTTGCATGAGTGATTTTAAAATCTGAAGAACTTCAATGCAAGATATCTGCACGGTACCTCTGTATTAAATGAGCAGAATGAGAAATTTTAGAAAATAGGTCACATATGGTGTCAGTGATGTAATGCAGCACTCTTACAAGGGCACCATGATGCTTTTTTGCCTTTGCTCAGCTCCATGCTCAGGCTGAAATATGCAGGTGTGAATTGAATACTTGTTACTGCCTGTGCAGTTTCACCTGTTCTCCCCGACAACATGCAAGTAGGTGGATTTACAACAATGTATCTAAAATATGAAAATCTATCCTGGCCCTAGGCATTTGGCTGAAGATTGAAGTAAATGTGTGGTGTCAGTTAGATTACAAAAATGTGTATTTTCGCCCTATTGTCTGGAGATCACAAATTTGAATCCCAAGAATGCAAAAGCCATCCACGGCTGGGAGCAAAGGGAGCAAAACTGGCCATGGTCTCCGAGTGTGAGGGATGGCACACTCTCTCTCCTCCATCAATCACAAAGACAGACGCCAATCACTGGCATCTGTGAGCTCATGTATGCAGATTGTATGCAGAGCACTTTCCTCCAAATGTGTTGCGCTACCAAGTCAAGCAGTATGAGCAGTAGTTTGAAAAGATGTAGCTGGCTGGCTTCACATGTCTTGGAGGAAGCACATGTTAGCCTTCACCCTCCTGGCCAGGAGCTGCCAAATGATTAGGGGGAGCTGGCTTGTGGGTAGGAACTGGGAGGTGACCAAATAAGGGGAAAACAATGTGTATTTTATTCATGGTGTGACACACTGTATGTAAATAGCTCAGAGGAAGCGTTTATCAACAGGCTACTTCAACCAAGTTCAGTGAAACTATAAACATACTGTAATGAACGTAGCCTGTATTTAGGGTTTGTGTTTGGCTTTTAACCTCATGCATGCACAATTTGTGAAAGCAAACATGCACTCGTTCAACTGATCCTGCTGGTACAGATTCCTAGCAGTTTTCTCCCTTTCAACAATGACACATACAAAGGTTACTTGAGTAATTGCTCCCCCTTGTGGAGAATCTACTGCCTGGTAAATGCAAGTGAACAACTCAGTGAGATATAGTGAGCCTGATATTTGAGCTTCTTTGCATCTACTTTTACCTGACAGCCTGATATGTCAGGATTTACCTGAGCAGGTTTTGTGCAGCGTGATTCTGTTGGTGGTGGAGGGGAGATGTGTACAGTGGGCCTGGACTGGAGGTTGAAGGCCTCAGATGAGGACGGTGAGGCTGAAGAAAAGGAACCGACACTGCCCTGAACCCGGTGCTGACACGCTGAAGTACTATTGTCAGACAGGTTGGTTTCCAGCAGCGGTGACAGCTTAGGCCAGATAAGACATTATATATCTTATTATCATTATACAAAATATTTATGTTTTATAAAATATGTGGAAAATAAGCATGAAAACACTGATAAAGTAAAAACTATGGTTACAGTGCCCATCCAGAGCAAATTGTTTCATATTGGCTCTCACCGTCTTGAACCTGAATTCCTCAAGGAAGCTATGTTTTCTCTTCTTCAAACCCAGTGTTTGGTCACTACAAAAACACAGATAGAGTAATAATTATAGCATTATGGGTGTGACATTCTAATATTAACTGTCTTATAACTTGCAAAAGCTTAGCATCATTAAAAAAAATTTTGCATACAATATATGGCCAAAAGTTTGTAGACACCTGAACATCACACCCATATGTGCTTGTTGAACATCTCATTCCAGATTTAGTCTCCCTTTGCTGTTATAATAAGCTCCACTCTTCTGGGAAGGTTTTCACTAGATTTTGGAGAGTGGCTGTGGGGATTTGTGATCATTCAACCACATAAGCATTAGTAAGATCAGGCGAGAAAGCCTTGGGTGCAGTCAGCGTTCCAGTTCATCCCAGAGGTGTTCAGTAGGGTTGAGGTCAGGGCTCTGTGCAGGCCACTCGAATTCTTCCACTATAACCCTGGCAAACCATCGCTTTGTGCACAAGGGCACTGTCATGCTGGAACAGGTTTGAGCCTCTTAGTTCCACTGAAGGGAAACTGTAATATGTAATAAAGCTGTAACAGCTTATGTGTTTCCAAGTTTGTGGCAACAGTTTGGGGAAGAAACACATACGGGTGTGATGGTCAGGTGTCCACAAATATTTGGCCATATAGTGTATTTTTTAATGTGATGTTTTAGGGAAAAAAAAAAAACAACTAGTCCCTAGTAACTTTGTCCCTCTGTTGAAACAGTGAAATAGTTTCAGCTTGGTGTGTGGGTTATTTGACTGTGGGCTGTAGATGGAAGAATCGGTACCTGTAGTGCGATTCACTCTCCGCCAGGCTCAAGCGTGATGGAGAACAAGGACTCATTGGCAGCTCTAAAGACTCCCCACCCATAGATTTATGAATTCCTTTCGATTTAGGTAAATGTGTTAATTTAGGTTTACCTAAAATAAAAATGATAACACTTCTTATTTTGACCAGTCACCACAACAATAAGTGTACACAAATATTTTTCCTAATCTTTAAATTGTTTATTTACCAGTGTGTTCTTTCTTTAATGCGATCTGGTTTACAATAAACATTGTAAGCAAATCCATGTTGCCAACATTGCCCTTCTTAGGTGATGCTGGTGGCGGTGCCAAGACATTATGTCTGTTCTGCATCCTTTTCTTTTCAAAAAACTCCTTGAAAACAAAACAAGCCATACAAGCACTATATAGTAGGTATAGATAGCTATAAAATCTTTAGACAGCTAGGTATCTAGCAAAGTACAAAATGTTTACAGTTAATGACAACCAGTGCCAGCTGTTTTTTTAATATTTACAAACACATTTAAATATTATACATTTTGGTTTTTGGACAAAACTAAAGCCAATGCTGCTATTAAAGTCAAAGCTGTTTATTTAAAGTTTATTTATCACAGTTACCTTTTGTTTTCTCGTGTCACTGCTTTTCATAACACGGCTTCTGCAGAAAAAGATAACGTTAAATTATAGCTTTTATGTCAGTCCTTTCTTCTAAAACACACGAGTAAAGAAGGAAAGCTTACTACACAGAATTAACTATTTAAACAAATGAGAATGACTGTTATGTTGTTCTGTTCATACAGAGTCGTCGACGCACCTCCAACCTCCTACCCAGTTCATGTTCAGAAACTCGTCAGCTAGCTAGCTTGATAAATATTTTAATTTAATTTAATTAATTAATAAAGACAGTAAATTTTCAATGTCTTAGTAATTAATATCTTTTGTTAGATAAATAAATGTCTTGACAGGTCTTGACAGGAGCTAATTAGTAACTTTAGTTATAGAGTAATGTAAACTAGCAGCGATAGCGATACATTAATGCTAACCAATTAGCAGCTACAACCGCGAGCAATGTGCACGAGCTCAGGCAGTCGTTACAAATCGGTTGATGACGTAACCAAAAACTGACAGGAAGTGACGCATGAACCATTTCATATTAGTCTTTAATCCAATAAATATTATTGGATGTTTTAAGTAGTATAACAATAACAATAAGTATAACAATAAGAGTTTTATAAAGATTTTTATTTTATTGTATTGTTTTATTAATGTCATTGTTATTAAATGTTAATACCTGCAATGTTAAATGCTAAAATGCCGAATATACTACATTTTGAACTGAATATTGTTGGATCATGATATTATTGATCGTTTTATCCAAATAAAGTACATGCAGTAAAGGTGTTAATGAAATTTATACCGCGTTAGAAATGGCAAAATACTGCATATATTCTACTGTTGGGCAGAGAGTGAAAATATAATGGTTATGAAACAAACTATAAAGAGACATTAATTTTTTAAATTAGTTTTTTAATCAGTTTTATTAATGTGTCCCATGAGATATACTGTATAGTTACTGATTTTCAGTCTTATCTCTAGGCTATCTCACAAATTTGTTCCATTTAAAAATTGGACTATGTTTTTTTTTTTTTTTTTGAACAATTGAACAATAACTTGCATATGAAAACATATACACTAAGAAATATACACATCAATATATCTCCAGCCATATACCTATAGTTAGTGTACCCATAAGCTCCTTGGAGCAAAATCAGTATAGAAGAAGCAATAAACCAAACAACATTCAAACAATAAAATACTTAAACATATATAATACAATAGCTATATAATACAATACAAGCTTTAAAATAAAATGAAACATGTTATGTGCCCAGTGGTAGCTAACAAGGTGTCAGTTAGTCCAGTCAATTATTTTATTAAATTTTACGTCACAGTGTCATCAATTCTTTATTCAGCTAACAACTTTAATTTAATTTTCATTATTTTTTTTTTTGTGTATCTTTGTAGGGGAAAAAGCACCACCAGATGGCGATCATTACATCTGTGAATTCTGTGAATCTCTAGCTCTGAATCTGTGCCTTGGCTCTCAAACTGAGAGTGATGCTTTCAGGAGACACTCAGCCTCATGAGACACTCTGTAATCACCCCGATGGCCAGCAAGGCTCAGGCAGCTGCCTGCATCCCTATCAGATGCACAGGACACCTCACTCTGAAGTGTCGTTCACCAAAGAGTCGATTCAGTAGTGAACTTTAGGAGTCGACTCGCATGCACGAGCCGTGTTGTGGTGACGTCGGCGAGGCCTGCATTCTCTTGCAGTGTAATTTAATCGATATGTTTCCATGGAAACCTCCTTTCATCATCTGAGCTGCTGTTTAGTGTGAATGATGAGGTGTGTGTTTGAATCTCAGCTGTGTGTCTGTGTGTGTGTGTGTGTTTGTGTGTTTGTGTGTGTAAGGGGGAAGTGACAGGGACAACAGATGTTCTGTATGTTTACCTACTCAGTAAGGATCCAAAGAAAGGAATCTCATTAATAAAGCACAAACAGCAGGTGCAGTAATACTGATATGCTAATTGTACATGTCCCTTGCTGATGTAACGATTATTTAAATGGAGTACATTTTTTATAAGAAGGTAAAGTAATATTCTATGAAATAATACAGCCATCCCTGCTGGAAAATAAATAAATTAAGAGAAACCATTACAGAAATTCTAATGGTTTCCACTACAAATACCACTACAACCCATCAGCTAACCATTATAACCATTAAGACCATTACTATTATTGGTCCTTAATTGTATCCACTAGACATGACATGCCACCAGCAGAAGGCAACAAATTACCAGTAGAGACCTACAGGGACCATTACAGTTTCCATTAAAACCAATACAATTCCCATTACAAATTCTATGAGGGTTTCCATTGTTTGTTTTTTTTTGTTTGTTTGTTTGTTTGTTTGTTTGCTTTCAGCAGGGATAGTTAGGTAAAGAAAAACTGTATTATTGCACCAGATCAAAATTATTGCACCGGTTTAGGAAATAAAGGCATTTGGGAGTCGAAAGAGTCGGCTCTTGTCAATGATCCGACTCACTGATCATTTGATTCAGCCGGAATTCCCATCACTAACATCTAAGAGCACAGCTCGTGCACAGTCATGTCACTGATGTGACCAATCGTATTCCTCGGGGGCGTGGCAAACGAGAAACGCCGCATCGTAACCGAAGTGACGGAAAGGAGCAAAATAACGGTGCTGCAGCAAACCGGCTCACGGAGCAGGCTGAGTAAGGGTTTGCATAACCCGATGGATGCGGATTAGAGAGCGCCGGCGGTGAACACAGGGGTGAAAATGACCAGCATACTGCATGCAGCGTCTGAGGTGAAATGGAGTAAGAGCGCAGCGGCCAGGCGAGCCGTGTTTCTCGCGGCTGCTGCATACGGCGTGAAGACCCTTTACCCTGTCATCTACAAACGGATCGGTAAACGCACAGAGCCCAAATGCACCGCTAACGGACAACGAGAGCAGAATGGACTGGTGCCGACGCATAGATCTACATTAGAAACCGTTTCCGGTCCTGATGACAGTCCCAGGTCGCCTGGCGTGGACGCGCGGTTCTTCAGACAGATCCTCGATCTTATCAGAATCGTTTTTCCGAAGCTCGCGACCCGAGAACTAGCCTTACTCTGCTTGCACTCGGCGGCTCTGGTCTCGCGGACATTCCTGTCCATCTACGTGGCCGGTTTGGATGGCAAGATCGTCAAGAGCATCGTGGAGAAGCGACCGCGCAGCTTCATCGTCAAGCTCGTGAAGTGGCTGCTCGTGGCCGTGCCTGCAACATTCGTAAACAGCGCGATCCGGTACCTGGAGGGTAAGCTCGCGCTGGCCTTGCGCACGCGCCTCGTGGAGCGCGCCTACGCCACCTACTTCGCCGGGCAGACGTACTACCGTGTGGCGAACATGGACGCCAGGCTGGCCAATCCCGACCACTCGCTCACGGAGGACGTAGCGATGTTTGCGCAGTCTGTCGCGCGCCTCTACTCCAACCTCACCAAGCCAGTGCTAGACGTGATCCTCACCTCATACACGCTCATCCAGACGGCGAGGTCGCGCGGCGCCGGGGCCACAGGGCCCACGCTGCTAGCCGGCCTGGTGGTGTTCATCACCGCTAAAGTGCTGCGCTGGTGTTCCCCGACGTTCGGCCAGCTGGTGGCTGAGGAGGCGCGCAGGAAGGGGCACCTGCGCCACGCCCACTCCAGGATCATCGCTCAAGCGGAGGAGATTGCCTTCTACGGAGGGCACAAGGTGAGTGCTTGGCTAAAGTGCTGAATTTATGAGCATCTACCAGCTGCACTGTGTAGCAAGCATTGTGCATTACGCATATCTCTTTTGACCAAAAACATCATAAAGATAGTAAGAGTGGCTTTCAAGCTTTTACAAAACTTAGTCTGTTTGGCCTGCTTTGAGGATCTTATTGAATATTATTCATTCATTCATCTTCAGTACATGCTTTGTCCTGGTCAGGGTTGCAGTGGATCTGGGTATGAAGCAGGGACACACACTGAATGGGACACTAGTCCATCACATGGCACCATCTACACACATTCACATTTAGGGTAATGAAGCATAACCTGTCCACCTAGTGGGATGTTTTTGGGAGGTGGATGGCAACCGGAGACCCTGGAAACCCATGCAGACATGTACAGAAACTCCACACAGACAGCAACCCGAGCTCAGAACTGAACCAGGAACCCTGGAGCTTTGAGATGGCAGTGCTAGTATTTTTTTTAAATATTGTAGGTGTTAATTGTACACAGAATTAATTCAATCCTGGAAGAGATCATTAAAAACTGTAAGAATTCATTCAACCCCATAACAGTAGTTTCAGCACTACTACAACAACTTGAAGTGTTAATTTAGCACACTAGTTATTAATTCAATGCTGAGGATGTTGCTGCACCCCTGCTTCATTGATGATGTAAAATTCTGCATCTTTTGGCACTCGCCAAACTTTTTCTTTTCCATGGGACAGGTAGAGATGCTGCAGCTGCAGAAGTGCTACAAGGCTCTGGCTGAGCAGATGAATCTGATCCTGTCCAAGCGCCTGTGGTACATCATGATCGAGCAGTTCCTCATGAAGTACGTTTGGAGTGGATGTGGGCTTGTCATGGTGGCAGTGCCCATCATCACTGCCACCGGCTTTGCTGACAACGGTAAGCATCATAGGTGATTTCACTTACTGTTACAGTTTCAGAAATGTTCAGGTATGGACACATACCTGTGAACACTGTGAAGTTTTACTGTATTTATAGAAAGCATGTGGTTTGGGAAGTGCTTTTATTTGCATTTTAATGGAAGGAATCCATTCATAAAAGACACAAGGGTTATGCAGTATGATGAAATGCATTGAGCTCATTAATATCATTGCTGCACCAGGAAACAGACACATAGATCCCTGGGTTTTATACATTTCCTTTCCATTCTTTTGCTAGACATAATTAAATGTGTGTTTTGTGATAGAGCTGAAACACAAGCAGATGACTACTCCTGAATTACAATGATTTCAGAATAACAACAGCATTGTAATACCGAAGTGTGTACTACTGTGAAAGTTGATTAGTGTTTGAAACTTGACATCCTTCCTTATAGAACTTGCAGATGGCCAAACACAAGTGTTAGTGAGTGAGAGGACAGAAGCCTTCACGACTGCACGCAATCTTCTAGCCTCAGGGGCAGACGCCATTGAGAGGATCATGTCCTCCTACAAAGAGGTAAGACAGAGTACAAGTTTCTGTTTTTTTGTTCTTCACTGATACTGATGCTGGTATGGAAATTAGTAACCTACTTAGTATTAGTTAATCAGGTAAATCACAGAACAATTTATTTAGATGTGTTTGTTTCTTTGGTTTAAATAGTGGTCAATAAAAGTGCACACATGCATGTTCATGCAGTAGGCTACTAGGTTCATTATTTATTACGTTAGCTAGTTGACTAAAATGAAGTGCATTAGCTAGCAAGTAGGGTTCCTGTGGAGAAGGTTTTGTTTCACTTCGGAAAAGGGCTTTTGTACAGCATTAAGTAAAGTATGTTTAATTTTTTTTTTTTATTGCGTCTGAATTTTTTACGAGAGCGATTGAGTGAACACTGTATCGGACCAGTACCAATATCAGTATCAATGCATCCCTAAATATTATAAAACAACTATACAATAAATACAGCTGCTACAACAATTTTTGAATGAAAAGAAATTTCTGTAAGAGTAAGACAATATGATGCACATTTTGAAACATAATCAAATATTTAATCTATGAAAGACGCATTTAAAGTTGTGATTCAGTGCAAAACAATAAATGTTTTGATGCAATCCAGCACAATTTATTATTGTGAGAACTGGTCAGTTTTAATGGGAAAAAGTGTTTAAGAAGTTAGAGTCTGTGACTGTTTTACTGGGACTGAGAGGCACGGAGTCTATGCCACTGACAGTTACAGACACCACTTCACTGGGACTATTAGGCACAATGGTTACATCCCTTTCTCTGGGACAGCAACACACAATAGCCAAACTGCCTACCTTGAGATTGATAGATACAGTGGCCACACCTCCTTCACTGGAACTGACAGTAACAGAGACCACATCTCCTTCCTTGAGACTGACAAGCACAGTGTCCACATCTCCCTCACAGGGGCTCACATGTACAGTGGCCACACATATTTACTTTGACTGACAGGCATAGAGGCCATGCTTGCTTCACAGGGATTGACAGGTTCAGAAACCGTACCTTCCTCAAAGGGACTGCCAGGCATAGTGGTCGCTCCTCCTTTCCTGGACTGAAGGGCACATAAATCATGGAAGAGAAAGAGAATGAGGAAATAATGGAAATTCATTTGGTCATTTTTCTCAATTATAGTATAGTAGTAATAAAAATGGAATGGTGTGTGGTATTGGATTTTACGTATAAAGAAACCTTATAACCATATAATTCACAATATGATCATACTAAACATCTGTTCAAAACACATAGCACTGTTTGACTTTACAGTATACAGTGATTTATAATCTGAAGGTTTCTTCCTAATGTCGTCTCAGGGAGTTTTTCCTTGCCACTGTCAGCTCTGGCTTGCTCATTATAAAATTTAAATCTATGTCCAGATTCCACTAAAGCTGCATTGTGTATTGTTAAAAGTTGTTAAATTGTTAAAACTATCCAAATAAGAATTAATTGTACTGAATTTCATTCACTGTTGCCTCCCAGTACTAATTTTAATTGCTTAATCTTGACACTCACAGATAATAGTAATGCTTGTTAGAAGTAACAATTTGGCTAAGGAGTACAGGGGATACAGCGGGGGAGTGCAGCTCACTGTGTACTAATAAGAGGCCCCAGAGAGAGAGAGAGAGAGAGAGAGAGAGAGAGAGAGAGATGTGTTAAAGAGCTCTGAGGTCTGCAGAGATATGATAGTTATACATTAAGATAGATACAGTATGTAAAAACAGTAAATGGGAAGCTCCCTGTTGTGCTCCAGTATAACTCACACTGCGGGTAGAGACACAGCTGCATAACCTCACACACTTTCTGAGATGTTTCTGCATAAATTTGAGCTTTTCTCCTTTGGCTAGTCTGCATGTTTTGCTAGATCCCTTTTTTGAAACAGAATTAGAAAAATAAAACCCAGATGGCAGTGCTTTAGTGACTGGCCTCAATATGACTGCTTTGTGACCCTCCCTAGAAAAAAAAAAACATAAGAAGTTGGGAATTAAAGGTACAAAATGTTCTGCAAAATATTGTGAATAACAGAAAAAAAGATCAAACCCCCTTCTGAGGTTCTGAGAAGAATCTGTTCTGAGGTAGGGATAGTATCTACAAAATGTACAAAAAATGCACTTGCAGCTGAAGCTCCTCCATACAGGATGGTGCCCTCATCAATGTGAGAAAAGGTTTCAGCATGTCTCGAAAGTCAGGTGCAAACTAATTTGTAAAGCATGCTGTCGGGTCAAGGAACTCAAGCACAGATGGGTCAGTGAAGCATGCTGGCAGGTCAGGAAACTTGAGCACCAGTAAGTCTGGGAAATTGCACACCAGTCAGTCTGGGGCAACCACCAAACCTTGATGGGAGAAAGGAACCCAGTTTGAGAAGAAAACATTACCTAACATAGACTGCAATGTATGCGTGCCACAGAACCGGGCATACAGAGCCCCTCGCCATAGACTGGTGGCATGCGTCCTTGGCATAGGCATGCGTGGTGTTTTCAGAGATGGCACACAGGTCAGTGGTGCAGTAGAGGCCACGGGTAGTGGATCTAACTCCGGGCTCCCACTGCATCCAGTCATGCTCCTGTTGTTGGCCAAACTGACTAACTGCATGGGACATAAAGGCTGGTTTCATACATCCCACAACAATTCTACCACCACTACCCACTACATTCACAGGGTAAGGGACTTTCAATATTTCCTTGATGAACGCAGCAAATTCTTTGACTGACTCATACCCTGGGTATCCATGAAACGTTTCCTAGATGATTACATACACTTAACCCTCTCTCCTTAGGCTTGTGATTCACACCATAAACACTATTCATTCATTCCTCTTCAGTAACTGCTCTATCTTGGTCAGGGTCATGGAGCCTATCCCAGGAACACCAGGCACAAGGCGGGAATACACCTTGGACTGGACTCTGTAGTAACACTAGGCTTTATTTTGCAAGCATAAGGTTGTTTCATGGGGCTTGAGGGCAATTTTGGAGCAGTAGGAGATGCCAGTTCATAGCAAAACAGTGACATACCTTGGAGAGTCTCACAATTCATAGAGAAGAGTTCAAGAAAAACACTGGAAAACAATACATGACACTGAAGGCACAAAATGCACAATAATATTTCAGGGGGAAACAAGGAACAGGTGAGCATACATACATACAAGCATACATCCAAATCAACAAAGGAATGGCTTAACCAAAAGAAGATCAACATTTCTGAATGGCCTAGCCAGAGCTCAGACCTGAATCCAACTAAAAACCTGTGGGGTGACCTGCAGCGGGCTGTGCACAGGAGATGTATACTTATAATATGATGGATCTAGAATGTTTTTGCCAGAAAGAGTGAGAAAATATTGCCAAGTGAAGATGTGCCACGCTGATAGACTCTTAGCCAAAAAGACTGAGTGGTGTAATAAACTCAAAAGGTGCTTCAACAAAGTATTAGTTTAGGGGGTGGACACTTATGTAACTAGGTTATTGTAAGCTTTTTTTATTTTTCCTTTTTTTTTCACTTAAAAATTTTCTGACTGTCTTTCACTTTATTTGCATACTTTGCAATTTCACTTTAAAGGTGGGAAAATATCTGACATGATTTATCTTAGTTTCATTCGTTTACTTCACAAAAACCTGCCATTTTAACAAGGGTGTGTAGACTTTTTATATCCATTGTATGTAACCTATAAACATTTACAGCATGCTAATGGAATTATGCTAAATAATACAAGAATAATTCAGAACAGTTCTCAATCCATTCTGAATGTGCACATCCGTTTAACTTTATGCCAGATGCACTTTTAGAGCACATTTCTGTTCAGAAGGTAACATGTCATAATGGCAGCAGTACTGATCATAGCATTGGACCTTTCCTGCTTTCAGACATGATTAGCAATAAAGGATATGACATTGCAGCTTCTAGATCACATTTCCCCATGTTCCTATATAGCTTTGGCATCTGGAAATCTCACTGAATGATGGCTTTAGCCCTGTATTTTGGCTCTAGCGTACCACTGGGATAGCTTAGTCTTACTGAGTGATTAAATCTACCATCTGTTGATTGGTGGCAGTCAATCCTACATCACAAATGCTCAAGCTCAAACATTCTGCTGTCCTAAAGACCATTATGGAGAGGCTTTCCTTAATCTCATGGGGAGTGCTCATCACTATGGCAGCAGCATCCTGGTTTGTTGACACTTCTTGTTGTCCCTGAAGATGGCAAGGCACTCCCACTGCATGAGTCTGAAGAAGGCAATATATCTATGCTTCTCTAAACACAACTCTTGCTATATATTCCTGGTGATTTTCAGAAGAAATCAGTAAGATCAGCAGATCTGACTCGGTTACTTTATGGCTTTTCACATATGAGGCATTTAGTCAGGTTGAATCGAACACTGCTGCATTATGGACCAAAAAAGTGATTTGAAACCATCTAAGTGATACAGTAGTCCAGTTCCAAGTGAACTCCAGCATGGTTGGATTACAGTGAAAAAATTATTTGACCCTAATTTGACCCTGTTGCAGGTAGTGAACTAAACATGCTGTGTATTTTGGGCTGCAGACAGTTTTTTTTCTGTAGACGCAAGCTGCTAAACTGACCTGCGAGGCACAACCTGAGCCAAAGGACAGAGCAGTAGCTCTGCAAAAATGCAGTCTGTTCTGCATATTAAGACTGATGAACAGAAATTATATTATATTATATTATATTATATTATATTATATTATATTATATTATATTATATTATATTATATTATATTATATCATATTATATCATATTATATTATATTATATTTATTTAGCACCAGCCCTGTGTTCTGTCTGTGGTAAGTTTTGAGATTTCTGCAGGCACTTAGAAAAGGTTTGTTTACATTTTTCCATTGTCATATTTCTGACCAATTAATTAATTAATGAAAATTATGAGTACATTTTCTGCCATACATGCCCCTCTGACAGTATTTTTTTTTGTTTTGTTTGTTTGTTTAATTATGTGCAGTGTGAAACCAAACCAAATAGTTAACAAATCAAACGTATCATTTCTGCTCCCTTAGATCTTCTAGGGAGATAAACTAATGGTCTGTAGAAAACCCTTTTTTGCAGTCAGCATTTGCTACATTGGCTCAGGTTTAATAAATAGCGGTTCTTGGAAAATGAACTAAGCCAACCTCGGATAAATACAGGGTTGGATTGACCTAGCCCCACTGACCGGACTCATCCTGTGTTCTGCAGGTCACTGAGCTGGCCGGATACACAGCCCGCGTCCACAACATGTTCCTGGTGTTTGACGAGGTGCAGAGGGGTGTGTATAAGCGTGCATTGGTCTCTGCGACGGCAGCAGCTGGAGAGAAGGGTGGCGGAAGGCCTGAGCTGCACATTGACGGTCCATTGGAGATCAAAGGTACAGCATTAACATAGTGGGTATGGACTATTACCCATCTAAAACTAAAACCCATCGTAATATTATAAAGCTTGTCTTTATATTTTCTGGTGCAGAAGGCAGTGGGATTCAGAATCAAGTAGCAAGGTACATGAAGAAATATTTGAGCTAATTGGATCATGTCATGTTCGGAAATATGTAATGAAAATTTTAGTTTAGCAGTGAAACACAAATAGGTGGTGTTTTTCTGGTTGATATCAGCAGGATGATGAAACAGATCAATACCAAACAAAAACTGATCGCTCAGCTGCAATTAGAGAATTCGCTTCTTTCACATTATACTGTACATGAATTTTTCATCTGCAGACTGAATGATAGACAACACAGTATCAGATACTAGCTCAGATTCTGCATCCTGCATTTTCCATTTTACTATGCTGAACATGGCACAAATATTCTGGTGGTATTGTCATAGTTTCTGAAACATTAGACATGTTTTTAACTAACTGTAGTTAGTTAACTAACTATTTTGCTACTAGAGGGCCTACATATACAGCTTATAAAGAATCATCAAATGCACGATGTACATTGAGTTAATTAATGTTAATAACATCATGTTACATACTGTGCTTCTTAGGTGTAATTAGAAATATGAATTAAAAATTTCAGCGGTATTTGCAAATTGAAAGCTGTGTTTAATCGATTGTCTCTCCAAAAGCATTCTGTTGTCTCTCCAAAAGCATTCTGATAAAAAGCTAACAGTTAAAGGGACAAACATTGGCTCAAGTGCATTTTAGATGAGCATCCAGGGACAGTAACAGGATCTGTCGATGTGGTCCAATTCACTTTACAGCTATACACTTCTTTTTTTTTTTCAAATTGTCTAACATAAATAAATATAATTATTTTAATATAATATAATATAATTGTCCATCATATACTTTACTGTTGCTTGGTTTAAAAAAATAAACCTTCTGATTTTGCATTTGTCCTTTTCTAGGAAAAGTTATTGATGTGGATAAGGGTATAGTGTGTGAGAATGTTCCCATCATCACTCCAAATGGGGATGTGGTTGTGTCCAGCCTGAACTTTAAGGTAAGAAGAAGGACATGTTCCTTATTTTGTACAACACACAGTTTAGATGCTGGTTTACTTTAAAATCTCAGTCAATACTGAACCACATCTTTGAGACAGTAAAGATGTCACTTGATAACCACTAACCAAGGTAGATTTAGGACTGCACCAGTGAAAACAACCTGACAGCAGTAGTAAAAACATGTCTGAATGACAAATAAGAACATTTACATCATTCACTTTGGTTGTTAAAAACATTGCAGGAGTGTGTTTTGTATGTTCCAGGGGTAGTAAAAAGTGAAGAGTAGAAAGGTAATTGAAAATAAAAATATGTGTTTTTTCGTGTGTGTGTGTGTGTGTGTGTGTGTGTGTGTATGGTGTGTGTAGGTGGAGGAGGGTATGCACCTGCTAATCACAGGACCTAATGGCTGTGGGAAAAGCTCTCTCTTCCGCATCCTGAGCGGTCTCTGGCCTGTCTACAGTGGCATGTTATACAAACCTGCTCCACAACACATGTTCTACATCCCACAGAGGTGAGCTCTCTTTCTGTCTCTCTCTCACACACACACACACACACACACACACATACAATCAAAAACGCACTACTCATACATTGTCATTCAGACATATTGTCCATATACAGTCCCCTCTGAAAGTATTGGAACGGCAAGGCCAATTCTTTTGTTTTGGCTATACATGAAGACATTTGGAAGAAGCTGTGGTAAAAGCCTGAAAAAGCACCACAAAAGAAGAATGCAACAGTTTGGTGATGTCAGTGGGTCGCCAGCTTGCTGCAGTCACTGCAAGCAAGGGATATGCAACCAAATATGTTCCAATACTTTTGTTCATCTAAAAATTGGGTGGTCTGGCACAAAAGGTGCCATGTTCTAAGTTGTTCAACACATCTAGATGTAAATATCAGGAAATGAAAGCTGAAATTCTGATCTATTCATCTTTTGATCTCAAAGTCAAATGTTTTCAGTGCATAGCAAAAATAAAAGAATTGACCTTGCCGTTCCAATACTTTCAGAGGGGCCTGTACTTGCACAAACACAAAACAAACATGTCCATTCACACAGCCATCCACACCCATTCAATGCAACACACACACACGCACAGTGACAGATACTCCACCATGCCAGTGGCATAGTCCATGCAGTGTAACAGGAGCGAAACGGTAACTGAAGCTGGAAGATGTTGCTGACAGCAGGAAACTTGAGCTCTTACTACTGAAATATTTATCAGGCTAACACTTATCACTCTGGAGTATTCAATATGAAACAGGAAGTAAAGGAAGAAGCATTATTATAATTTTAGATTTATCATTCTAATATTTTATATTAATATAATATAAATGCTCCTCCTCCTCCTCCTCCCCCTTCTTCTTCTTCTTCTTATTATTATTACTTTTTATTATAAATGTAATTATGATTGTAATTATAATTATTATTTAATTAATAATTTATCAACACCATGTTTCTTTAAGAAGGGGGCTTTCAACAGTATTGACCTAGGTGTCAGTAAATATTAGATAGGAAACTGGAACATAATACTTTTTTTAAGAAATTTAATTATTAATTATTTTATTACGCACAAAATATAAATGAGGTTTGTTTTAATTATTTTTATTATGTTTATTATTATTTTGTCAGTCCTGACAGGGTCACATTTACTCATTCAAAGGGGCCTCAGCTCAATTAAAGAACACAGTCATAACTCTCTGCAGAACAGCTGTTACACTGTCTTAGAATGAACATCCTCTTTACAGGCCTTACATGTCTATTGGGACACTGCGCGATCAGGTGACATACCCTGACTCTGTGGAGGACATGCATGAGAAGGGCTATAGAGACAAAGACCTGGAAGACATTCTGGATATTGTCAACCTCAAACACATTGTCACCCGAGAAGGAGGTACACTGACTGCACCGCTCCTGAATAACTTTTACTCAACTCCACTTAAAAAGCCTTTCTGATCCACAAAAGGCCTTTTGTAATGAGACTGAAGCTTAATGAGGTTGTTCAGGATCGGTGAATGGGATGTGGATATGTCAGAGTGTGTGTGTGTGTGTGTGTGAATGAGTGCTTTCTAGCTAGAGGTAATTCGACCACAGTAATAGACCTTTTTCACACTTCTGTATTACAAATGCGTAATACATAATGCAAATTTCCCAACAATGTGCTTGTGAGAAAGAAATGACTTTTTCACCATGAGGGTGACCATTTTAATCATAACGTCTGTGGTGAATTTCTGAATTTCTTTTTTCTGCTATATTCTTCCAGACGATTTGATTTGGGTGAGACTATACAGTCAGCTCCAGAATTATTGGCACCCTTAGTAAAGATGATTTAAAAAAGGCTTTGTAGTTAATTAGCATTAAAAATATTAGCCTCATAGCTCCAGTGCAAAACTTAAAAAAAGCGAACATCACCCACCAAATATTGTATATGTTTACCAACCAATACAAACCTATCCCTCACAATGCGACTTATATTTTATATGACTATCCGAGTCCCAGAATGTTCATAATACATGTTCAGAATACATAACAACTACAAGAACAAGTATTTCTGCAAAACATACAATTTAAACACATTGTATATATATATATATATATATATATATATATATATATATATATATATATATATATATATATATATATATGTGACTGTTTGTGTTTGCAGGTTGGGAGGCAGAGGTAGACTGGAAAGACGTGCTGTCAGGAGGAGAGAAGCAGCGGATGGGCATGGCTCGCATGTTCTACCACAAGTAAGACATCTGCAGCCCATTACATGGGCAAGATCATCACTATGTGCTTTAAATTTGTCTTAACTTCCGACCCTGCCTCTTTAGGCCCAAGTACGCCCTGCTGGATGAGTGCACAAGTGCTGTCAGTATTGACGTGGAGGGTAAAATATTCCAGGCTGCAAAGGATGCTGGGATCTCCTTGCTGTCTATTACCCATAGGCCTTCTCTATGGTAAGGCATAGGCACGTCACAGTTATCGTGAAGATTCTTGAACAACAAATTATCTTAAAGGACGAATATTTCACGAAACAGTGTAAGGGCATTGCTGAAAATTACAGTTTATTCATTCAGATGTTGTTAAAAGGCTTGATTATGCATTTTATGTGTTCCTATAGTGTGAAAACAAACATTAACAACATTCACTCTCACTCTGTTTTAGGGCCGCAATGAATAATTCATGATTTTTTAGAATAAGTGCTTAGAATAAGTGTCGATTACTGTTTTAAAATCAGACACCCATTCTAACATAAGGTCACTGTACTCCATACTTTTTTTTTTACTGGTTTCGCACACGTTTTAGCAACGATATGTCAGTGTGACCAATGGTCTCATTTGCTGGAAGAGGGTGTTACCTGTGTTCAATTCCCACCAGTCAAATTCAAAATAAAGGCCAGTGGACAGCTAACTAACTGAAACCCTGAGATTCATTTTGCTTACCATGTTTGCATGAAGTGAGTCATGTTCAGTGTGCATAATGGACTCCAAAGCTTTGGGCTTGACTCTTACATGCCTACAGTCAGGGAATCAACTCTTTTTGGGATCGACTCCTTCTCCTTGGATGTGAACCAAAAGCAGGATGGCAACTTAATGACTTTACACACTTTATTCAAATATATATTTTTGTACACAAGGAAATTAAACTATGTAGCACTTCGCCATCACCACATTGTTTATTAACACTATTGGTGCTAATTGATTCACATAGATTCACCACTTGTGGCATGAAGTGAGGTAGAGTGTCCCACAGAGAGCTTCATAACAGACCAAACATTTGAAATTATTTTTATTATTGAAATTTGTTGATTAATTGTTGCAGCCCTGCTGTGTTCTATTATTATTTTAAGTCATTCATGAATAGATGTCTGGCTGATTTAATTAATAACTCTTGACCCAGGTCACCTCACCTTGTTGTGTTCATTCTTGTCACGTGGTTCAGGAAGTACCACACACACCTGCTGCAGTTTGACGGTGAGGGAGGTTGGCGGTTCGAGCAGTTGGATACAGCTACTCGGCTGTCTCTCACCGAGGAGAAGCAGCGTCTGGAGGCTCAGCTCGCTGGCATTCCCAAAATGCAACAGAGACTGAATGAACTGTGTAAGATCTTGGGTGAGGACTCCGTGCTGAAGACAACTGAGCACAGTCAGGAGGAATGAGAGACAGAGAGCTAGAGTTACAGCACACTGCACGCCAGACAGCAGCAACTTTACCCACCAAGTCCCGACTGATCAGCGCTTTGAGGCTGCAGCTCAACTTGATCCATGACAGCTTGAGTTAGGTTCTCGCCACTCGCTATCCTACAGTCCCTTGCACTTTTATTCACTACGCCACATCGAAAAAGAAGAGAAGGGAAATTTCAGTGTGCACGTATCCTTACACCATCCTCAAAACTACGGAGTTCCTGCAGTGTAAAGCAGTGATTTTTAAAGTTTGTCGCTTTCTAAAAAATGCCATTTTATTGTCTTCTTTTCCCTTATGGAGATTTCATCAGCATCTTAGCTATGTTTTATCTCAGAGTTCAGAGATAATTTTAGCTAAGCTGTTTGTAATTATCGCAGTATAATTTGCTGCTTCAGAAAACGGAACTGATTGCAACATATTACTGACTTTTATGTTTTTATTGATGTACATGTCTTACCGTGGCTGTGACAGCTATCTTGGCTTCTTTTAGGAAATATCTGTACCTGCTATGATGTTGCTTATTGTTTTGTTCTTTCTAGTGACACTAGAAAGTATGTGGTATGGGCTTATTTTACACAAATGCTTAACTGTGAACAGCTGATTTCTCATCCTAAAATCTGAAGTCTAATTTGATATTTGTTTCGTAACAGCTATTTCAGTGACTAATTGGTGCTATAATTTATAATCTGCTTTTGTCAGTGAATGGTTCTATTAGTACGCATTGCTTTTAGTTTCAGCATTAGACTTTGTGCATTTCTGGGTTCTGGTTTGACAAAAGAGACCTATTTTCTCAAAATCATCAAATATTCATTCATCCATCTTCAGTAACCACTTCATCCTGGTCAGGGTCATGGTGGATCTAGAACTACTCTCTGGAACACTGGGCATGAGGCAGGAATACACCATGAGATGCCAGTCCATTGCAGGGCACCATACACATACACATTCACACCTAGAGGGAAATTTAGCATAGCCAATCCACCTACCAGCATGTTTTGGGGAGTGGAAGGAAACGGGAGGAACACCACATGGACACAGACAAAGCTATGGTTCGATCCTGAGTCACCCTAGCTCAGGATCAAGCCAGGGACCCTGGACCTGACACAGCAACACTACCCACTGCTCCACTGTGCCACACAATTATCAAATAGTTATGATCACAATACATAATACATAAATTATCTACTAGCCCGTTATTTTCATTGTGTTGCTTTTTGGAATCTGGACTCCAGCATGGTAGGGATAGAGAGGGCTCTTTCGTCAAGTTCATGGCCAGCGCTGGCACTGACACCCTGAGAACAAAATGAACACAATTCACACAAGTAAATGGTGTGACGTATGTTTTGGTTAAAGCCAGAAGCTCTTTGGCAATAACACAGAGAACCAGATGGTTCTTTTACTTTAGTGTTTTCCTGACAACAAGCCTGATCCTTGATTTGTTTTCCCACCTTTAATGTGACCTATAACCTGTACAACTCAATTGAAAAACAAACTGAAATCTTTTAGATTGGGTGAGTAAAAATAAAAAACAAAATAATGTGGTTGCATAAGTGTGCACACCCTTAAACTAATACTTTGTTGAAGCACCTTTTGATTTTATTACAGCACTCAGTCTTTTTGGGTAGGAGTCTATCAGCATGGCACATCTTGACTTGACAATATTCGCCCACTCTTCATTGCAAAAATGCTCCAAATCTGTCAGATTGCGAGGGCATCTCCTGTGCACGGCCCTCTTCAGATCACCCCACAGATTTTCAATCGGATTCAGGTCTGGGCTCTGGCTGGGCCATTCCAAAACTTTAATTTTCTTCTGTTGAAGCCATTCTTTTTTTATTTGGATGTATGCTTTGGGTCGTTGTCGTGCTGAAAGATGAAGTTCTTCTTCATCTTCAGCTTTCTAGCAGAAGCCTGAAGGTTTTGTGCCTATATTGACTGGTATTTGGAACTGTTCATAATTTCCTCCACCTTGACTAAGGCCCCAGTTCCAGCTGAAGAAAAACAGCCCCAAAGTATGATGCTGCCACCACCATGCTTCACTGTGGGTATGGTGTTCTTCTGGTGATGTGCAGTGTTCTTTTTGCGCCAAACATACTTTTTGGAATTATGGCCAAAAAGTTCAACCTTGGTTTCATCAGACCATAACACATTTTCCCACATGCTTTTGGGAGACTTCAAATGTGTTTTTGCAAAATTTAGCCGGGCTTGGATGTTTTTCTTTGTAAGAAAAAGCTTCCTTCTTCCTTCTTTCTTCTCGTCTTTTCATCAATTTTGGAGGGACGTCCAGTTCTTGGTAATGTCGCTGTTGCGCCACATTTTCTCCACTTGATGATGATGGTCTTCACTGTGTTCCATGGTATATCTAATGCCTTGGAAATTCTTTTGTACCCTTCTCCTGACTGATACCTTTTAATAATCAGATCCCTCTGATGCTGTGAAAGCTCTCTGTGGACCGTGGCTTTTGCTGCAAGATGCGACTAAGAAAATGTCAGGAAAAGCCTACTAGAACAGCTGAACTTTATTTTGGGTTAATCAGAGGCACTTTAAATGATGGCAGGTGTGTACTGACTCCTATTTAACATGAGTTTGAATGTGATTGCTTAATTCTGAACACAGCCACATCCCCAGTTATAAGAGGGTGTGCACACTTATGCAACCACATTATTTTGTTTTTTTATTTTTACTTGCCCCCCCTAAAAGATTTCAGTTTGTTTTTCAGATGAGTTGTACAGGTTATAGGTCACATTAAAGGTGGAAAAAGTTCTGAAATTATTTATCTTGGTCTCATTTTTTTTTACATCACCAGAAACCTGGCATTTTAACAGGGATGTGTAGACTTTTTATATCCACTGTATACACATTGATTTAGTGTATAAGTTGCAGGACCTGCTAGAAGACAAAAATGTGTCTTATAGTCTGGACAATATGATAAGTAATAGACTGCAGGCTGGTTATGGAAATTTTATGACCTTAGTATTATAAGCGTCTGTCTCCCATTCATTCTTAACCCAGATAGAACCGTATAATATTAAGGTCACAAACTGTTTGTACGATTATTATCATGAATCGCTCAAACATGTCTGTCCGTTGATGGACTGATATACTGTGAATTTTGTCTTTGTTGATTTGAAGATTACCTGTCATTGCCTTATGAGCAAATGCATTTTAATACATTGCTCTCAAGCTAGACATTATGTGGTTGGACTTTGATAGGCTTGATCATATACTGTAGTTCAGAAACATTTTCTGCTTTGCATTAGAAACCCACAATTTTGGAAAGTCTAGGTGCTCTTTTCTTTACAGAATAAGCGTTTCTAGCATATGAAACATGTTGGATGCCAGAAGCATTAGCATTAGATAGCATTAGATCTTCATTTCTTTATTTCTGGTTTCACTATCTGTATCAGGGCCTGTTTCATTCTCGTCAGTAGGACATAATATTTACATAACATTTATTTCAAAGATGTAATTCTGGAATTGTAAATAGACAGGGTTTTATATGTTTGAAACTTATGTGATATCCTATATTTTGACTTGCTTATATTTTGCCTACACAGGTGTATCAGAAACGTTTTTCTGATGTGATGAATTTACAATTTACTATAATGATTGGTACCTGGATACAGTCAGCATGTTTTTGCAAAGTCTTTTTCAGGCAAGTTCGGCATTTTTTATTCCCGTACAAATGCAAATATATCTTCTTAGAAATATAACTTGGAATGGACAAGCTGTCATTTTGCATGTCATAATACTCCCATAATTTGTCTAACATAGGAATATGTGAGGTTTGAAAGTTGCCTGTTAAATATCTAAACAAATAGCTGAAATGTTGAGTACCTACTAAATAAGTAATTAAGCATTAACATGTGTACATATTGTCTTATTTAAACGTTATTAAAAGCCTGTACATCATACTGAAAGTAGCTGTTACTTTATTGTAATTCTTCATCAACAATGAAGGCACCTATAACATACTGTATACTAGAGCAGTTTTGACTTATTTAAATTTTGGAGTCCCGGCATGTGTGACCCATAATTCACCTGAATTAAAGTGTCATCTTATTAACAAGTGCTTCATAAGACGAAAATGTAATGTGAGCAGGGAAACACAATAAAATGTGTAGTGCAGAGGGATTATAAAAGGAGCAGTAAACAGTACTCCAGAGTGCCTACGCTCTATTCAGTTGTATAGATCTATGTCTGATGTTGCACGTGCAAATGATGTTCATTGTGAAATCAGCACAGACTGAGAAAGAGGTTTGATCGCATCCTTTCACGTGCATAAAATCATTTTTTTTTCTTTAAACTTTTTTCCCCACATGAAAAGGTGAACCTCAACCTCACATACTCATGGCTTGCAAAATAAAACTACAGCTGGTATTTGTGGAAAGTAAGTAAGTAGGTAAACTAAGGGATATATCTGTAAAGCTGCTTTGTGACAATGTCCATTGTTAAAAGCACTATACAAATAAATAAAACTGAATTTAATTGAAAACATTGTCATATGGGAACATGTTTGGGCCTCTTAGTTCCAGTAAAGGGAACTCTTTTCAAATGTTACAGCATACAAAGATTTTCTATACAATTCTGTGCTTCCAACATTGTGGCAACAGTCTGGAGCACATATGGGTGTGATGGTCAGGTGTCCACATACTTTTGGCCATTTAGTGTATGTAGACTATAAACATAAATTAGGTAACTGTTCAATCTCAGTATAATAGGACTATTCGTAGGACTTGTTTCACATAAGCTGTTATTCTAATGCTGTTTGATGATTAATGTTGTTTAATGTCGCACTTCACTATTTCGTGGTCCTCTTTTGCGCGTGCCCGTAGCGTCCTCTTTCTCATCTTGGGCTTCAGAAGGGGCGCTCACGGACCTCGCGGGCACGCGGACCTCGCGGGCACGCGCAGACCAGGCTGGCTGTGCTGCTGATGTGTGCAGTACTACAGGATGGTCACCAAGCGGCGGTGTTGTTCTGCCAAAACACAGCAGTGGGGAATTTTTTTTCTTCTTCCCAATTTCCTTTTGTTACTGCATTTAAATTTTTAAAGGGTTTTGTTTTTGTGACAGTTTGCTGCAAAGCACATTAAGCTGCATTTGTTATGTATGTCTGTGTGTATTCTTCTTTTGATAATAATTATTATTATTACATATTCATTAGAAATGACGGTGCAATTTGCTTTTTTCTAATATAATATATAGATAACAATACATAACATGGACAGTATAATGATTATATATCATATCCTTTTAAGACCTTTTCTAAAAAAAAAAAAATAAGAAGAAGAAGAAGAACTATTCTTCCTACATAAAGGATGAATAGTAATTCGGGAGAATGTTCCTAAGGGTTCATTAGAAATTATCCTAATTTAGTATGATACATAACACCCTACCCTCTAATTAGCTTGTACAATAGCGATATAATTAGAAATTGACACAAAGAGCGGCTGAATCTCAAATGTCTCCATGCTCCCTGTATATGTGACCTACACAGGGCATGAAACAATGGATTTTTTTTTTTCATCCTAAGAAGTGCACATTATGTCTAGCCATTGGCCATTCAATCGGCGGCATGTTTTTTTTTTTTTTTTAATCATGACCGAGCAGACCGGAGGGTGTGGCCTGATGACGTTTGCCTCTCGTGGAGACACGCCCACTGTGCCGAATGACTCCGCTCGAGCGCAGAGCGAGCTTCAGCAGGCGCTGCTTGGAGACGCGGCATCGGGAATGTATTGAAAAATAAAGCTCGGGTAAAAACTCTCGGACTACAGGAGGGCCGAACATGAATGATTATTTATTTGTAATAGCAATATAAACCGACCCGACTCCTGAAAAGGAGGAGCAGCATGGCAGAATAAGAGGAGCGCCGCCGCCGCTGTAGCTACCTGCTTAAGCCGATCAACAGAAGCACCGATACTGAAGAGTTGACATACACAGGACGCGCTGATCCTGCTGGCTGTGGATCATGACGACTGGACAGGATGAAAGTTCTGTACGAGTGGCTTTGAGGTAGGCCTGTAGTCCCTCAGTGTCCCCTCTCTGTCCCCTCTCTGTCCCACTGATGCTCATTTAGGCACCGCCCCTTCGCCATGTACCTGTTATTTGGCCACAAAGCCTGGCATGGAGGCTTGGGCTGGGGCTGCATCCTGAATCGCCCTTTATTCTTCCTCTCGTGCACTACATAGGGTGTAGACGATCATTATTGTGTACTGCATGTAGTGCACTTACATAGGTAGTAGGGAGACATGTGGGATCCAGCCTAAGGCTTTATTTTGTGCAGTTTATGTTGATAATAAATTGGAGTGCCTTTACATATACATACTTTAAATATTTCTAATTTGCATTGTGCATCCTGATCTACTTGGCTGACCAAATATCCTGAAATATTGCATACACCTTTATGCAGCAATTTACAGTGCACAAATTACAGATTCAAGCACTTTAGGATTAATTTCCTTGCTTAAATGTCAGTGTCAGGACTGGTATTTAAACTCTTCCCATTAAGCTTCCCATAACCTTAACTACTGAGCTCCTGTGCACATGAGACTGAAAGAAAGATGAAGATTTGAATCACGTAATTTACGGCTTGCACTGTAATTACTATTTTGCAGGCAGGCATTGTGGTCTATGGTATTGTATCTTGGATTTAGTCCACTTTAGAAATGTAGCCAGTGGATTAAATGTAGTGAAAAGCACTTGCTGTGTGGACAGCTGTGTTTGGGCCAAGAGGTCAGAGCATAAGTACAGTCCTTAACTACTCCTGAAGAGTTCAGCTTAAAGGAAGCAATCTCCCTGAAACACACAAAATATCTTTGTATTGAGATCTTTGTGATGTGCTTGACTTTTCTGGTGCTAATTTGTAGGTTGAGGCTGTGTGTGAGAAGCTAGTGGTTGTCTGCCACTTTGACATCACAGCGGGACGTTGCTACAGTGGCATTTAATAGGAGGAAAATAAAACTATATATTTAGTATATATTCCTCACATAAAGGGGAAATCCAACAACGAAAGAGTGGAGACAGCAAACATCAGACCTCAGGGTTTGGGAATACAATGCAGCTATACGACGTAGTTGTGCTGAGATACAACAGTATCAGGCTCGGTTCAGCTAGTTAGCAGTTTATGAGATGACAAGCACAAGATGGTATTAACATGAAGGTTAAAGCTTTGAAGCATCATCTGTTTTTGGCAGAGTGTATGTACAGATGAGGAGGTGAGAGAACTGGACAGACTAAAGGACTAAAGTGCTGCTGCATCGCTCATTTTAGGTTAGAGGTGAAGCGAGGGCTAATGCTGCATTCGACTAGAGGTTGCAACTTGTAATTCCCAACCAGTAACCAGGAAAAGCCAAAGAAAACTTGAAATTCCTACTCATCAACCTGGCATAGTCTTGTCAATTGCGAGGTCCTTTCCAGTTTATAGAGTGACGTCAAATCAACATGGCTGCTCACAGCATCAGAAGTAAACAAAGTAGTACTTCTTACTTTTAAATGAGTTATACTGTATATATAAGTATTTGCTTTAGAGCAATCAACATACAGACATTCGCTTGTTAAATCTATAACACTAACTATAAAGTTTGTTAGCTGGCTAGCTTTTTTTTCCCATTTTGTATGTCAAATGCGGCACAAGGTTGAAAATGACAAGGTTGAAAAGGTCATTCCAACCTGCGAATTACCTGCGGTCAAACGGCATTGTGGGTAATGTAGGAAACTGTTTACCAAAGACAACATAAACCAACATGTCCATGAAGGATGTTAATGAAAAAATTTCATCACAAAATAAATCTTGGATGATATTAATGATTAAGTTGTTCAGGATGGATTTTTCTTTCCTGGATATTTTAAGTTAGGCACACCAATCATAACCGTTTGAGTCAGTTTTAAAATAGGAATTATCACCAAACTGTTCCTGAACATGACCATACAGACATGGGCTAAAGCCTCAACAGCCAAAACATATTGTACATATACATACATTTAACACAGGCGAATAAGAGAAGAAATGTTACACAAAGCCACCTTTGAAAACACCTGTGATTTATAGAGAAAATTACTTTCTTTGAAAGCAGTTCAATAACACAGGGACTAAAACAGGAAGCAGGTACGGGCATATATTGTGTGCTTTTGTCATTGAAGAAGGCACTGTTCAGGACAAAAGCCTCGTAGCCTGGCTCAGGTTACTTTATTCTAGCGTGACTATACAGCTCCAGTTACCAGAGTCAGACTTTGACGCAGCAGTAGTTTGTTGACTGTTTTCGACTTGGGCCAAATGTCACCTAGTGCGCACTCTGTGTTTAGTAAATGCCTGGGCATTCGTATGGAAACGTCCTCTTTGCATAGCAAACATCAGGAAAAGAGAACGAACAGAGAGCATAGGCAGGTGCACACAGTTTAAAAAAAGGGCGCAGTGGTTTGTTATTGCATGTGCTCTTGTACTCTTTTATTATTAAAAAGTAACCTTTGTGGGATCCGCCTGAGCCCTTTTACATAAGGACATTTGATTTGCATGTGTTAGCTTTACTACTTTCAGTGGATGAAGAATGAGCCACACAAACTGTATTTTGACATGACACAGGGTTTGCTTTGATAAAACAGTAGGTGCACATTTTCTAGTAAACCATCTAATAGTTTAATCATCTATATGTTATCCTGATTTGCATTCGTAAATGGCAGGTAGCTTTACTAATTTCAGATCAATGAGGCATACTCATCCTGTGACAATGTGTCAATCCCTAATCCATACTAAGAAGAAGATCAACACTTAAAGGTGCAGTAGTCGATTTTTTTATTCCTTACTTGTAGAAATAACTTTGAAGATATGTAGACCATGATTTAAAAAAAAATAGATAAAGCCATGGTCTTAGCAAAAGTGTACTAAGTAGCTAAGAAAACCTGGTCCAGAATGCTTGTGTGTGTTTGGATGGGCCTCCTGTCAGTCATTTTATAGACTCTCTATGGGCCAGAATTGATCCTGAGGGCGGTGTTTCGCGAACATGGGTGGGAATGGGAGAATGGGCTCAAGGAGGAAAAAAATCATAATGATTAAAATGTCGAACCCAACTAACCGTTAAACATCTGTTTTTGGGGAAAAAAAAGACTAATCTTGCCTTCTGCACCTTTATCTCAAGACCTAAACATAGCAGGTCAACATACTGCCTGAAGATTATCACACACACATAAACACTGAATCGACAATATCATTTTAGTTTAATTCCTGAAGCTCAGTCTGTTTGTCTTGGATGTATTTCAATGTTTGTCTGTTTAATGTGAGCATCAGAACAGGTTTCCTTGGAGAATTATCTCAGTTACTGGTTACAGCAGCACTTATTTCTTCATATTCAGTTTTTTGTCTGGTCAGTTTTTAAATATCATTCAAAACTATTATACATTAGTACATAATCTCATTATAGTCAACATGTCCAGAGTTTAATGAACTCAGTCTGTCATTACAGTGTTTGTTTGCAAAGCCAATACAAAGCCAAGGCAACCTGTTAATTAGTGGTTAAATTAACCTGTTCATTTGTTTATCAGCTGACGCTGATAAACAAACCTGCCAGGGAATGTGAACTGGTTTGTAACATGCGTTTTGGGCTTGTGCTGATAATCCACACTTCATTCACACACCTGTCTGTGCTTGCTGGAGCTATGCCATGTGTTGATATCACCTCATTCATGTTGGGTTAATTGACAGACTTTGAAATTCATTAGTGTATTAGTTCCCTAATGCAGAAAATAGGTTTAGAAGCTTCCTGTCTCTTCCTGTCTTTGAGGAGCATGCACTGTGGTCAGGGCTTTTCTCAAACCTAAAACTGAAATAAAAGACTGCATTACCATTATAGAAATACACATGTACAGTAGAGTGAAAAGCTTTTTAAAATCTGGCAACCACCAAAAGTGAGAATGGGGAAAATTGCATTTAAAGGTTTAATTCCGAATGTGGCACAGATGCATCATGGACATTTTGACAGACAGTATCTGATTATTAACTGAATTGAATAGGCACATAGGCTTGTCGCTGTCCAACAACTTGATCAAAGTCTGATGTTCACTGTGTGAGAGAATCACAGATTTTAGACATCTCTGACTGTTTTTTTATTTTTATTTTTTTAAACCTAGTATGATCGCTGCAGGAAGCCTAGACAAGATTATAAAGTCAATAATAACGTTTCCATATTGTTTTGGTAAAATTTGTTTATGCTTTTGTAAAATAAAGATGTCAAAGTAGCTTATAAACCGAAAAATCCAATTTTTGCCAAAATCTGAGTTCATCATTTTAGGCTGTTTGTCAGAATTCAACGACAGACCATTAGCCATCATATGCGGCTGTGTAACGTGAATTGAAGGTCACGCTCATTAAACAATTAAGACATGACAGAATGTTTTACTAAAGCTGGAGTTTTATTCTACAGTAAACAACAATTCCAATGATGTACAGTTTACTGGTTTTATTGCATCGATGTGTGACCAGGTGGACACCGACCATATTGATCAGCTGACTATATTAATAATGTATAACCATAAATTCTTTGCCTTTGCCTGAAGAATTCATGAAAGAGATGTGTTCTGCATAGACTTCCATTATAAACGAGATCAAATGAAGACGATAAAGTTGATAGTGACTGGAATTAGAAACGCTGGCGTTTTCTTCTGAATCTTGCTCAAGACTTCAACAGTAGCACTCTTACAGTCCTGGTTTTTCAACTCCCAGTTATACAGAACTTTATCCACTGAAATTTGTGTGAGTAGATAGAATATGTAATCTTGTTTTCTCATCACAACTGCATATCAGCGCAGTTGACGTTTGTTAACATGATGTTTGTGTGCCCTGACTTTTGCACACAGCAGTGAAATAAGCCCACCAACCACACATGCACAAACAAGCTTCATTCAGTGATTGATACACAATGACTGTAAGCATCTCTATAAGTGTGTGTGCTCTATGAAGGGCTCATCTGAAATGCTTGACTGTGTGTGCCTTGGTCTCAGCTGCTGGTCCTTTGAGTGCCACTGTACTCTTGCAATTTTAATCCAAGCCATTAATAATGAAAAGCCTTAGACTACACAATAGTGCTCTTTGTAATGTTCATCTCTCAGTCAATGGGATTGCAAGTGTTCTTTGCGTACAATGGTGTGTTCATTTCGGTTCTAGTGCTAGTCTTGTTTTGATCCATGCATCAGTTTGGAAAGGAAATGAGCCAAAAGTCAGTAGGGCAGCCATTATTGAGCAACCTGACCGAACCCTGGTGGATTTATAATCTTTATGGGACTCATATTTACGAGCATACGTAAGAGCAGCTGAGTGCTGTTTTACATTTTGTTGCTATGTGTTTTTCATGTCCAAGGTCATCATAATCTCTGGACTGATTGGAAATGTCCATCAAAGCCTGCTACCGGGTTTTTTTGTCATTCCGGCTAGCCGAGACATCCACCTGCTGTGTCGTCCTATATCTAATTGTGTGGCGCTTCTTATCAATATTTATGAGCCGGTTGTCGAGAGCTGAAAGAGGACCATGTCTCTGGGAGCCATCTGTCATCTGGCTGCAAGAAAGTGCTGACTCATTTCAGATGAGGTCAACCAGAAAATCCACTCCTCATGGTTTGCAAAAGCTGAATATATCTCAATGTTTATCAAAGTTGCTGGCAATCGGAGCGGGAGCTTGACTTCCACAACCTCTTGAGGTTTATCTTATCGCCTTTCTGCTTCAGCTAAATGCATGGCAGGGAGTCCTTCGGTCGAGTTGTCAGTGTGGTGTGTTTATCTGTAGTGTGTTTTGCTTGAGTGCCCTCATGACACAGCTAAAGTGCACAGAAGTCTGAGGAAGTAGGAAGCATTCTCAAATCCCTGGTATATGCTGTACGATTTAGAAGTTCATAAAAAAAATTCTGTAAACAGATTTTCCTACCTCTTTGTGTGTGTGTTTTTTTTTTTTTTTTTAAGTCAAATTTATTATATAGTGCATTCAGAAACAACTTTTGTTGACCAAAATGCTATACAGAGATAACTTAAATGTCTAAAAGATTACTGAAATATTAAAAGGGCAATACATAAAATAATATACAATCACAGTGAAGTAATAATAATAATAATAATAATAATAGTAGTAGTAGTAGTAGTAGAATGCATAAGGTAGAAGAGATGAAGAAGGAGGAGAGGACTAAAGATTAGAAGGAACAAAAGAGATAAACAGATTGGTCAGACCTAAAAGTAAGAGCACATAAGTAGGCTATGTTTTAAATATATTAATAATAATATATTATACATAATATAATATTAATACTAATGATAATACACATAATTTCTTGTCTTTTTAGGGAATCAGTGTAATGTGATGCAAAGCTGGTGCTAGATGTGGCTTTTGCTGTAAAATATGTTACTTTTAAAGAAAATTGTTAAAATGCATAAATATGGTCTTGTTTCTTCTCTCATAAAGATGCATAAATTGCGTATCAAGTGAGAAGTAAGGCTCTAGATAAGGTTCCAAACTGCAAGTTTTGACAAACTTTCGATTTCTTCGATTCTGTTAGCCGTATAATTTGCACTTGGTCTGTGTAAGTCGTCAAGCAATGCTGCAGTCCATTTCACACTTTTACTCGTGAAATTTCAAATTTATGTTATAAAATATTGGATTTTTTTTTTAATTTGGGCAAATTGTTAAATTTGGTTTAACAATTAAAGGTAAATGGCTTTAATTGTATCAAATTTCTTTAATTCTTGAAAATCACATTCAGCCTGTTTGGCTGTTGCTGGAATAGCAATCAGCTCCCATTCAGCTCCCATTCAGCTCCCAATAGGTGCAGGATGACAACAGGATTCCACATTTTCCTTATCTTGTGTTTTCAGCATTTCCCCTATGTACAGTCAGCCAATATCAAATCACGCTGGAATCAGCAGCTCCTTTCCATTAATAACTGCACTGTTTTGGGAGGGGAGGTGGCTGTTTTGCGTCCTTGTCTTTGCTGGCTTTCCACTCATTGAACAGAGCATGAGGCAATCTGACAGCTCCGCATATGCCCTCTGCCCTTTTTCCTGCAGCCGCTCATGTGTGCATCATGACCTTTGACCGAGGAAGCTGTCGAGAGCTGATCAGTGAACCATTCAGGGTGCTTTGAGACCGCTGAACCTCGCTTAGTTACTTAACTTGCATTCTTTTCAGTGAGCAAATGCAGCTTTCAGGGAGGCTGACTGTGCCAAAGTTCCTCATCTGTCATTATAGTAGATAAAACGCTAAGATCAATCAACCTGTCAGCATTATAAAAGTAATATGAGTCAGAATTAAAAAGTCCTTTTCCCTCCAACACTAGACCGGGGTGATATCGGTCTAAAATGCTGGATTGCTGTTTGTTTTACACTTGCAAAAGTTTCTGATTTGTTTAGCCGACATGTTTTATGCCATGAACTAAGGAAATTAATGTCATGCATATCTCACACTGTAAATGCAGACTGGTTAAGACAGGGAAGTGAACCCAATTGTGTACTCGGAAATGTTGTGACGAGATGTTGTGACCTAATATTGGCAGTATAATTTGATTGCAAACCTGCATTATAAAGAGCACAAAGCATCCCAAAAAATAAAAAGCTTTTTGCTATGGGAGCGAAGTTGCCAGGTCTGGCTGGGATGGTTGGCATACCCTTTCTCCCTGTCAATCACAGAGACACTAGCCATTTGTGAGCGTCTCTGTGAGCTCATGTATGCAGAAAAGGGCGGATAGCGCTTTCCTCAGAGTGTGTGTGAGCATGAGCAGCAGTTTGAAAACATGGTTGGCTGTCTTCACATATTTGGGAGGAAACATGTGTTACACTTCATCCACCTCAGTTGGTAGCTGTTGTATTATAAGGGAGAGCTGGCTAGTGGTTGGGAATTGACAAGACCAAATTGGGGAGAAAAAAATTATTCTCTACCTAACACAGGTTATGAATGCTAACATCATTTGTCCATCAAGCTTGTGACATTTCACTTGTAAAGAGTAACTTATTGTCCATATAGAATAAATTCATATTTTTGATTATTGATATTGTTGCAATGGAAAAATGGGATCAGTGCAGATCTACATGCTCCTGTGGTTTAGCTTATGAAGTCTAGCATCTGCACTCTGTGAATCTGTACCCTGTAAAGGGATTATGGAAAGTTTAGTGTAATATGTCCCCTGAGCATTTAGGGCTGAAAGAGGCTTGTTTGTACCTGTTCCTGAATGTCATCATGCCAGACATTACCTCTACATCTTAACAATAGTGGTCCTTGAGCTAAAAACAGTAAACTGCCCCGAGTACCAACCACCAAACATGTCGACAGCAGCTTAGCCTCAACTCAAAACCCCACAAATTTGAGAAGGCCTTTGTCTCGGGCCTGTGATGTCGCCCAGGTAAGCAGGGCTTACAGCAGGAATTGCAGCAGGAATGACAAACAGGGCCTGATGTTCTGACAAGGGGAAAATCCTCACATCCAGTTTCTGTCTCTTTGTTCCTCCTGGTCCTTTTCATGTGGCCATCATTTCCTGAGTTCAGAGGAGCAGGTTAGACGAGACACAGCTGTAGATGCGTTTGCTAAGGTTACACAGAATGAAAAGTGACCTTGTCGGTGAGCTGGAGGTGAGAGAAAGGAAAGGAAAGCAACACTATATCCCACAAGCCTGGGAACCATGATCATGTTTCTCTCACTTTGTGCTTTTTTTTTCTTTTTTATATGAGGCTTTTGGGAGCATCCAGATATTATTTATTATTCCAGCCTCACTCTTTTGTATGTTAAATGAAGTAACCTATTATGTAATATACCACTTTTCAGCTAAAACATCAACACTGTGCTGGTTACACTACATATTGATTCATTTTTATGGTATATAGTGTATTTTATACAGTTTTCCTTAATATTAAGGATTAAAGAATTATGAATTGTTAAATAACTTTTTAAAGCTTCTTTGCATTACAGTTTTTCCTCAGTAGTACAAACATACTGCACAGTAGAGTATAAGATATACTGCTCCTTTTTAACATATATTTCCTGAATATATATTTCTCCCTTCAGAGCTTTATGCCAATTTTTGCCCATTTTTAATACAATAATTTTTTCGTCACATGTACCTGTTGCTGAATGACTGAATAACAAAACATATGATTGGCCAAAAAAAAGGTATGGGTGTGCTGTTTATAGTATAACTAACTTTCATCTTGAAAATTGAATAGTGAAGAATAAAAATATAAAACACTTTCAGAGTGGTGGTTTATAAACCAACCAAAATAACAAAATCTTTTTACTATGAAGCCACAACTGGATTTCCTTTGTTAAGCCTCTGCCCTCTGTCACAATATGCAATTCCGTTAAGCCTCTGCCCTCTGTCACAATATGCAATTCAGAGTAAGTTTCTATGCCAAATAATTCCTAAATTATTAAGCAATATGACTGTTAGACAGACCAAGATATGACTATGTTATACAGAAGAGTCTGATTGTCTTAGATGCCCTAAACTTATCCTGACTAAAACATACGGTCCAAGTAAACACTTATGTTGTGCTCCTGACTGTTGCAATCAGAAAATGCTGGAGTCTATTTTTCCATTTTTTTTATGTCAAAAGAAGGGCTTGATCGAACTATTTTTGTGGGAAAGGTGTAAATCATGAAAAACATATCTGTCATAAAGATTGGTGTTTTGTATAACATTTGATTAATAGCAAGTCCATCAAGAAGTGGCTGTTTCAGTGATGATATTTATTAAGATAATAAATATCTTAATTCTAGTTTATTAGACAAACTATTAACTTAGTTATTAGCTAAGAACGTAGCTGCTGTGTGCATGTAAACACAGATAATGTTTATTATTAAGGGTTGGTACATTTCGTCAGGGTTCTGTCTTTCATATTGTTTACTGTAATGACTTAAGCAATATGCATGCTATGTCCCATACTGTACTCCTCAGCAATAAATCCATAATAAGTAATCCACTGTGGCAGCTGCAAGCACACTCAAAAGATGATGTTTTGAAATTCAGAATCACTCAGTACTACTTGTAAAATAGCCACAACTGAATGAGCCATTCCTTTATGGCCCTGTCTTTTATCCTTAGAAGTAAGCACTGCCTTCCTCTGGTACTTTTAAGTGCACTTTGACCAGAAGGAGCTGGACTCCCTTTTTCATAAATGTTCCTCAAGGATCACGTGATGTTCAACTGCAAAGCAATTGCAAAATCTTTTTTTTTTTTTTTAGAAATGATGTAAGATGAGGTCAGCTACAGAAAAGCTCTCATCTCTGGGGCAGACAGTGAGTCAGCTGTTAGCGAGAGCAGGAAATCAAATTGCCCATAATGTCCGTTTCCTCTCCAGAGACCTATTTCAGATCAGTAGCATCATTGCGATCGATTCATGTGCCTGACTCAGAGGCCATGACACAGCAACTGCTCCTGCAGATTAATCTCTTAGTTACTTTGTACACATTGTTTTCCATATTGGCCCTCTGACATGTGACACCTAAAGCCCTGGTGGTAGATAAGCTTCCATTAGGCCTGAGATTAGCAAAGGTCAAACCAGCCAGCAGCAGTGGTAGTTGTACTTATTTCAGTCTTTTCATAGTTGAGGAGTGGATTTAAAAGAACAGTTTGGTCAAATCAAATTTACACAATTTTCCACATATCCTAAATATAGTTGACTGCCCAGGATATTCTAACAACTAATTGAAGTCTTCTCTCCTCTTAATGTTTTTTTTTTTCTTTTCATGAATATCTTCCTCAAACTATTTCAAGTTCTTAGGTAATATCTTACAGACATGTCAGTATGGTAAAGGACACAGTGTGGCTTTCTGTAATCTATAAAAATCAACAGTTCTGCTAATTGGTAGAACATTAAGGGGCAGACATCTTAGACGCAAGATTGTTTTAATTTGCAATGCAGACACACTAAGTTAAAGTGTTTTATGCCATGCCTCAGGCTACTGTAGCACGAAGCTGGTGTTGTCCTGAAAACCTGTAAGTTGCACAAATGATGGAGTAGTTTGGATAAAGTTTGGATAATGTAGCATATCAGTGTTGTAGATTCAAGCAGTTGATTTAAATATGTATTCAAATATGTAAATATGTATTTATGGAAATCATTTTAAATGAGACATCCTGTGGTAGGGCAACTTGTTGGGTGCACTAGGATTGTACCTACAGTCCAAAACTAAAGAAGCAATCACACACCAGACACGTCTTTGCTAACTGACTACATTCGCTCCTTAGCAATGAGTGTCCATTTACTCAATGTAAAGCAATATAGTTGTGTTTGTTTTTTTCAATTACCCTGAATGTCTCACCTTTATTTTCACAAATATTGACTACATTGTTAATAAGTAAGTAGTCATAGCCTCAGACACTCCTCACTCCTCAAGGATAGAAGGATCTGATAACTTTTGTACGCTTTTCTGGCCTCAACTTTTAGGATCTTGAAGCATGCAATCTGATTGGCTGCCTGTACTTCTGTGTATACACACTTCCATATTCCTGTTTCTGGGAGAAAGACCTTTGAACACAGTTACTTAAATGAGCATTTTCAAACAATTTATAGTCACTGGACAAATAAAAGGTCATAGAATCCCATCCTTAAGTTATTAAAGAGTTTTATTTTAATCAGTTAGCAGCCAGCAAACAAGATAATCCAGAACAAAAGTTATGTTCATAGACTTGTAGCTCAGCTTGAACCCTGAGAAGAGGAAGCTTAGTGAGGTTAGCCGTCACTGTAGTTGCTATAATAAGGCTTGTAGCTTAAAACCTAGTAAACCCATCACATGGTTAGGGGTTAGAAGGTTTGAGGGCCTTAAACAGCTTACCTTTGCCTTCAATATTCACCTCTTATCCTCAAATAGGTTTACCTGCTACAGAAGAATGCTGATAGTGCTTTCTGTTTTAATAAAAAGCATATGGCTATTACTAATTCTGGGTGTTAAATGAAAATAATATGATGACTGAAATACAAGAGAAGGACTGTACATTTTTTGCCTAAAAATTCCTCACTCAATCCAGCTTTGTCAGCAGAGGTAGAGTATAGAAAGACTCATGAAGGCAGCCCTTATTCTAGTCCTGGCAGTGTTGTGTTTACATTTAAACCTAAATCTGAAACCTGTGTGTGAGCCCCAGAGTTGCTACATGACCACCATGTGGAGAGTCGGGCCAAGAAATGGCTGTATTTTTATTAACATCTCAAAATTTTTTATATCCCACATATAACTGAAGGCCAAGTTTAGCCTGACCAGGAGCTGGTATTAGGTTTTTAAAGGATGACATGTGGACCAAGAGAGACATGGCACAACAACACCCTGGATGGGATGCCACTCCATCCTAAGGAATCATGCACACACATTCACACACTCATTCACACCTAGGGGTAATTTAGAGTAGCCAATCCACCTATTGTCAAGTTTTTATGAATGTGGGAGGAAACGGGTTCTCCAGTTTCTGTCCAACCCAAAAAATATGGAAACCTACACAAACACACTGAGAATGTGAATGTTAATGTGAAATGCCACACAGACAGTAACCCAAGCTCAGGGTTGAAACGGAGGGACCCTTGAGCTGTGAGGTGGCAACGGGGCCAACATACCATCCCTATATGGCCCCTGGACATGTGCATGAATATGTACGCTATATGGCCCAAAATATGTGGACACTTAACCATCACAGTCATATGTGCTTGTTGAATATCCATTCCAGAGTTTGCCCCTTTAATAACCTCCACTCTTCTGGGAAGGCCTTATGCTATATTTTAGAGTGTGGCTTTGGGGATTTGTGTCCAATCAGCAACAAGAGCATTAGTGAGGTCGGGCACTGATTTTGGGTGAGGAGGCCTGGCGTTCATTCCGCATTCCAGTTCATCCCAAAGTCAGGTTGAGATCAGAGCTCTGTGCAGGCCACTTGAGTTCTTCCAATCCAACCTTGGCAAACCATGTCTTCATGGAGCTTGGTTTGTGCACAGGGGCACTGTCATGCTGGAACATGTTTGGGCCCCTTAGTACCAGTGAAGGGAAATCATAATGTTACAGCATACAAAGACATTTTAAACAATCATGTGCCTCCAACATTGTGGCAGAAGTTTGGGGAAGACCCAAATTTGGGGGGTCCTATTCAGATGTCCACTTAATTTTGGCCATATAGTGTATTTTGATAATGCAAGCCTAGCATATTAGCACCAGGGTACTGATGCCCAAAAACACAATGAAACAAAATTGTGGATCTGAGTAAACACTGAGGCTGAGAGATTCAATGCTGTCCTTCAGAATATTACGTCATGACACATAACAAAAAACTTTAGTTTGATGCCACAATAAGAGCTACCCAAAAGAAGTGACAGTTATTCCTGTATGCTGTATAAACTGCAATGACCTCACAGTATTCAGGGAACCAGAGCCGAAAGATTAAGGCCATTTAAGTCTTGTGCATACTCCATGATTTTACCATGATAATCCAGTCACCAATCCCCTGCTGGGGTTAATAAACACCGTTTTTACACCATGATGTAAAATAAACACCATGGATGACTATCCAATCACTCATTCATCTGTGCTTTTCAGTACACCACAGCTGACGTACCACATTGCACTCACAATTAGTGCAATTAGTATAAATATAGAAGAAGCTTAATGATTTTAAACTCGTTTAATTGTGTTAATCTGGATATTTGAAATCAGGGACTGTGTGGAATGTAAGTGCTCTAGTGTTCACTAAGAAGTTCATTTTGTGTCAGCCCGTCTTTCTCTTGGCTCTCCTCTCAATATATCCTTCTTCTCTCATCCCATCCACATCCTTGGAGATGGGTCTTCAGAAAAGGGATGCTAAATAACTGGGATCTGATGTCATTGGCACACAATAAGAGCTCTGTGGCAGTGAACTGTTACTACTGTAGCTCGTGCCCAAGCAGTGCCAGGACCTGCAACACTAACCTGCTATCCAGTTAGCAGCTAGCATCAAGCCATCAAGACTGACATGTTACTGATACTGTGCTATAAATAATGCAGTACGATTCCTAAATAAAACCTTTCACACAGAGTCTATAGTGCATGTTGGTGTTCTTGTTCACTACTTATTGATGAATGAGTGCTGTGAGTAATAACAACACTCTTGTGTCAGTGCTACTACTGTGTACTGCTTTAGTGCACAATGAATGAAACGGACCTTCAGTTTCCAAACTGGAATGAAAGAGGTATCAGAAAATGGACAGGGGATGCTGGGATGACCAGTGTTAGGCTCAGAGAAACATGGACACTAGGGGTGGTTTGGTAGGAAAAAGGATGAATAAAAACAAACAGAAAAAGATGAGTTAATGAAAGGCAGGGCATGACTGTGTACTCAACGAATTTGCCCAGTTTCCTTCTTACTGTCAGAACAGTGAACGCTCTGTTCATATGTCGGTTAACGTTAGCTGTGCGGCACTGTGCACTGTAATGTACTCTCTCATGCACACTGCAGCCAGTCATCCCACACATGTACACTCAGTGGTCAGTTTACTGCCTTGTACCTGTATGCACTGGCCATTTTACTACGTAGATAGGTATATACTAAGTATGTCGTATACTTAGTATACATTATAGGTGTACAATTACTGACCGAAGTCCATTTTGCTACAGTGTGTTTAACACCTCTCTGCCCCCTTCAACTGTACACCTACAAGTTTACACATCATGATGTCAGAGTCACTGCTGTGCTGCAAATAAAGTACCCAAATAATGGAGACTTTAAGCAGTGATGGCTGTTGAGGCAGCTCTGCTGACCAGAAATAAATCTGCATCAATGTGCAATTAAAGTCACTAAGTCAAAAACGACAGAATTGAACATTTCATGCTGTGGAAAAAAAAGTAATTGAAGTACAGAACAGATGAATTGCTTTATGCTTCAGATGAAAAAAAAAAAGATTTTAATAGAGGACATGGTACAGCAGGTAGAGTTGCCATCTCACATCTCCAGGGTCCCCAGTTCGATCCTGAGCTCAGGTTACTGCCTATATGGAGTTTTGTATGTCCCCCCACCATGTCCATGTGCATTTCCTGTTGAACTTCCATGTGACTGGAGGTTCTCCAGTCCCAAAACTATTTCCCAAAACTTGCCACTAGGTGAACTGGCTATGCAAAATTGCACCTAAGTGAGAAGGCGTGGCACTGAAGGGTGTTTCAGTATATAGTATTCAGTATTCCAGCCTTGTGCCAAGTGTTCCTGGAGTCGCCACCTTCCATCTGACCAGGATAAATTACTGAAGACGTTACTGAAGATCTAGGAATGAATGAATGAATGAATGTTTACACTTGTAACATTGCCAGTAACATTGGGATCAGATGACAATATTGTACATGATAACAGGGTCAGTAAAGAAGGTGTTTCTAATAAACTAGCAGCTGAGTATTTACATCTCAAGTTACTCATGCACTGTTTTCACAAGTATTCACACATAGGCACAGTCGATGCAGCTCACTACTGCAAGACACGGTGGCTGTCTGCATGTCAGCAATGTTAGAGCCTCTGTTCAGGGTGTAGTGTAATGTGCAATAATGAGCTCAGTAGGATCCTGGCACTTAAACCACTGCAAGCCAGGCCTTGCCAGGGCATCTCCCATCTCCATACCTCCTACAGCTGCATACCTGCAGTCAAACTGTCAGCACATTAAATGTGTTTAATAAGGTCCAATGACAGACCAACATGTGATTACTGCCTTTATCATCACTGTGAAAACTCAAACCTCTGTGTCATAAACATGTATGAAACTAGTATTACACTTATTATTTCTAAAGCTCTCATTCCTATTTTTATATTCATATTTATGCCTTCTGTATCCCTGTCTCTCTCTCTGTCTCTTTCTCTGCCTTTCTCTGTTTCTCTCTCTCTCTCTCTCTCTCATTCGTGCTCTCTACCACTAAATTTTAATCTCTGTTTGTCTGTCTTTCTCTGCTACTCTCTCTCTCTCTCTCTCTCTCTCTCTCTCTCTCTCACTCATTCTCTCATTCGAGCGCTCTACCACTAAATTTTTATCTCTGTCTGTTTGTCTGTCTTTCTCTGCTACTCTCTCTCTCTCTCTCTCTCTCTCTCTCACACACACACACACACACACTGTCTCTTACACTTGGTCTGGCTCTCTGTCTGTCTGTCTTTATCTCCATCTGTTTCCTTCTGTGTTTCTGTCTCTCTGTCTTTTTGTCTGTCATTCTCTCTCTCTGTCTGCTTGTCTCTGTGTCTGACTTTTCTGTCTGCCTCTCTCTGTCCGTCTGTCTCTGTCTCTCTCTGTTTGTCTGTCTCTGTTTACCTCTGTCTGTCTTTCACTCCTGCCCCTGTCTCTTTGTCCATCTGTGTTTTTCTCTGTGTCTCACTCTATCTGTCTCTGTCTATCTCTGATTCTTTATGTCTAACTGTCTCTGTGTCTCTCTCTGTCTGTCTCTGTTTCTCTCGGTCTCACGCTGTCTCTCACTGCTTCTGTAGGATCCGTCCTCAGCTGGCAAAAGAGAAGATTGAAGGATGTCACATTTGCACATTTGTGACCCCTGGAGAGCCCCAGGTGATTCTGGGAAAGGACAAGGCCTTCACCTACGACTATGTGTTTGACATGGACTCTCAGCAGGATGCCATTTACAGCAACTGCACTGAGAAGCTCATTGAAGGCTGCTTTGAGGGCTATAATGCCACGATCTTCGCGTACGGTCAGGTAAAGCATGCCAAACGTCAATTAATCAATGGGTAATCCTCACAATAAAATACTTTTAAATACCACTTTAATACTACTTTTAAATACCACAGATTAAAATACTTACATGAACAATCAATTACATAAATGTTGCAGCTTTTTCGTATGCTACATTACCACTGAGATGACAAGTCTAGATCTTTTTTTTTTCTCTTTTGCCTTGTCTGTTCCATGCCTAACAGCATTTCACAATAAAAAGGTGCTTACAGCTACGCTTGTTTTCAGTTCATTTCATATCAGCCACGAAGAAAAGCAAACAAGCCGTGAAACCTCTGTCAACAGTGTAACAGCAGACATGTTTCAACAGTGAGCCTGTGGGGTGTGTGTGTGTGTGTGTGTGTGTCCATGTTTATAGACCTGATAAATTAACCAAATGGGCTGTTCCTTAGAAGTCACGTGTCTGTCAGATAGACTTTGCCTCTTTCTCTTTCGTACAGAGCTCTTCAAATCACAATTACAAAAGCACCCAGGAATTCCACAGGAGGCAAGATTGACGCTCTTCCTTCTCTCCCCAAATCTCATCCTCTCTCGTCACACTCTTTCAAGGGCTGCTTTGAGAAGCTGGGGGGGGCTGATGTGTGAATTTGGACGCACCATCACATTCCTCTCTCTGTGGCCATGACAACATCGACTCCCGAGCCCCTTTTGTGTCTGCCTGGTTATCCCAGTGCTCCACTCCAGACAAAGGAAACACTCCTATTCACATCTTTTTATATGTCAAACTAATGGTAGTGAACTATCAATCACTGTCTGACCGGGCAGAGGTGTCCAAGCTCATAGTAGGCTTCAGTTTTGTGTGTTCTGCAGCTCAAAAGGCTTTACATCACAAACACCACAGTTATCTCACTTAAACTGCTGATATTTGGATCATATTTGCATCATATTTGGGTCAAAATGACTCACTTTATATAGGTGGAATCGAAACATACAAATACAAGTTATTTTTATAGTATATTATTATGTGTAAGCCTTTATTAGTTGTATTAATCTTCCAGATTTAAAATATATATATATATATATATATATATATATATATATATATATATATATATATATATATTTGTTTTAGATTCTGAGATTGGCTTACTGTCTGTGTGGAGTTTCTATGCATGTTCTCCCCCCTAACCATGTGGGTTTCCTCCTGGTTCTCTGGTTTCATCCCACCTCCCAAAAACATGCCAGTATGTGGATAGACTATGCCCCTAGACTGAGTATGTGGCATCCAATCCAGGGTATGTTCCCACTTTGCACCCAGTGTTTCCAGGAAATGCACCGGATCCCCCGGATAAAGAGCTTATAGAAGATGAATGAATTAATGAATGAATATTTATATTCAAGATGATATTTTTGTGAAAACAGTTGAAGGGGAAGCAATACAAGCATTCAAGGATTTGTTTGTTTTTTATTTCACTTAAAAATTGCTGGAATGTTTTAGTCAAGAACAAGGAACTTACAAAGGTTAATGCAATGCAAGTACAGTACACTGATTATAAAAAAAGAAGTTTTTATTTATATAGTAGCTTACAATAAATGGTACAGTTATAAAATTAAGAGATGGATGGTTCCTCATAACGTCCATAGCTACCATTCAGCTGATCCACTTCTGTAGTTTTTGTGTGAGATAAAGCACTGTCTATGTGGTCAGTCACGTTTGCTTGCTTCATCTTTCCCTGGTCCAGACTGGCTCAGGGAAGACATACACCATGGGCACGGGTTTCGACGTGAACATCAGCGAAGATGAGCAAGGCATTATCCCACGTGCAGTGAGCCACCTCTTCAGGGGCATCGAGGAGAGGAAGCAAGCCGCAATGGAGCAGGGTCGCCCTGTGCCAGAATTCAAGATCAATGCCCAGTTCTTAGAAGTGAGTATGGCCATTTTTCTCACCTCACCAACTAATTAGCCCTTTGGATAATTCCTTAGAAATCCTTAAGGACTTAGATGTCCTTGGAAGTCCTTTGGAGACCGGTGAAGTCCTTGGTTTTTTTTTTTTAAATGGTTATACATTAATTTTTCCTCTTGAGTAGCAGCAAAATAAAATGTTTAGCCCAGATGTATTGCTTTTCTTTTTTCAGCAGTAACAAATATAAATATGACTTTAATCTGGCTGATTCTTTTGTCAGTTCATTGAACTGTCTAGTTGTGTGTTTGTTTGTTTTGTTTCAGTGTGAAAAATGTAAAAATAGCAAAAACCACACTATATGCAGAACAATATCTTTTCACTTAATGTGATTCTGAGGCACATGTTTACATGACTGTGGTGATATGAAGCATTAGACGGCTGACAGCGGTGTTATTTCTGTACTTGTTTAAAATGAACATGTCTGAGTATCGCCACTTAGCTTTAAATTTAACTCCCAGATAATGGTGAGCAGGAGTTGCTGATCCAGCATGTGGAGAACCGTGTCGACGCTGAGTTATAGATTACATCGTTATCTTGGAGACAGTGAGACGTTCCTTTACTCCAGATCAAACTGTCCTCCTGAGTTATCACCATATGTCTGAATGTCTGAATACCTCCAAGCAAGCCTGATATGAATGTCCTGAGGTTAGGTAAAAGCTAAACTTCTGCCATTAGACAGCATTATCAAACGCTTTTCTTTGTTTTGTAGTTGTATAACGAGGAAGTGCTGGACCTGTTTGACACTACGCGGGATGTGGAAGCCAGAAAGCAGAAATCGAACATTAAGATCCATGAGGATGCCAATGGAGGGATCTACACAGTGGGAGTCACCACACGCACAGTTTCCACTGAAGCTGAGGTTAGGTTTACAGTGTGTGTATGACTACTGAGTGTGTGTATTCTTGTTGTATAGTCCTACATTACGGCCTCCAGGACAATATTTTTACAAAGATGCATTAACATGGATGTGCTGGTTAAATAGAAACATTAATAGGATGCAGCATGTGAGCGTTTGCGTAGCGCAATTGATTCAAGCCTTTCAATCCAGCTCGCTTGTATTCTCTAAGTGCAACACTGGTGCAAAATTGCACTTCATTTTTATCATGAGCGACTGTCAATAAAAACAACTGTTATAATAGAACTTGGGGTGTGGTGAGTGTCTAAGTTGTTCCAGTTGTAATTACAGCACAGTTCAGTTAAGATCTTTACATGAGTAAATAAGTAAAGAGTAAGAGTTTATTTATTTACCCTTTTTGATATAATGAGTATCATTACACTTTTAAAAGCACTTTTCTCTTCTAAAAACACTTTTTGGCGCAACTACAGGCCACACAGTCATAACAGTGTTGTAGATCGGGGATTGGGAGCCACAAATAGCCACTGCTCTCTCTCGCTCTTTCTGTGAACTCAGATGATGCAGTGTTTGAAGCTGGGCGCTCTTTCCCGCACCACCGCCAGCACCCAGATGAACGTCCAGAGCTCACGCTCCCATGCCATCTTCACCATTCACCTGTGCCAAGTCCGTGTCTGTGCTTCCAGCAACGTAGGTGGCACCAATAACACACTAGCAACAGTCCTACTATTTATATTGCCTGGTTTGCAGTTACATCTTACCTTTTTCTCCCTCTGAGTCCTCACTATTCATCCTTTTCTCCCTCTGACTCCTCACTGTTCGCCCTCTTCTCCCTCAGACTCCTCACTGTTCGCCCTCTTCTCCCTCTGACTCCTCACTGTTCATCCTCTCCTCCCTCTGACTCCTCACTGTTCATCCTCTTCTCCCTCTGACTCCTCACTGTTCGCCCTCTTCTCCCTCTGACTCCTCACTGTTCGCCCTCTTCTCCCTCTGACTCCTCACTGTTCGCCCTCTTCACCCTCTGACTCCTGACTCTTCTTCCTCTTCTCCCTCTGACTCCTCACTGTTCATCCTCTTCTCCCTCTGACTCCTCACTGTTCATCCTCTTCTCCCTCTGACTCCTCACTGTTCGCCCTCTTCTCCCTCTGACTCCTCACTGTTCATCCTCTTCTCCCTCTGACTCCTCACTGTTCATCCTCTTCTCCCTCTGACTCCTCACTATTCATCCTCTTCTCCCTCTGACTCCTCACTGTTCTTCCTCTTCTCCCTCTGACTCCTCACTATTCATCCTCTTCTCCCTCTGACTCCTCACTGTTCATCCTCTTCTCCCTCTGACTCCTCACTGTTCATCCTCTTCTCCCTCTGACTCCTCACTGTTCATCCTCTTCTCCCTCTGACTCCTCACTATTCATCCTCTTCTCCCTCTGACTCCTCACTGTTCATCCTCTTCTCCCTCTGACTCCTCACTATTCATCATCTTCTCCCTCTCACTCCTCACTATTCATCCTCTTCTCCCTCTGACTCCTCACTATTCATCCTCTTCTCCCTCTGACTCCTCACTGTTCATCCTCTTCTCCCTCTGACTCCTCACTGTTCTTCCTCTTCTCCCTCTGACTCCTCACTATTCATCCTCTTCTCCCTCTGACTCCTCACTGTTCATCCTCTTCTCCCTCTGACTCCTCACTGTTCTTCCTCTTCTCCCTCTGACTCCTCACTATTCATCCTCTTCTCCCTCTGACTCCTCACTGTTCATCCTCTTCTCCCTCTGACTCCTCACTGTTCATCCTCTTCTCCCTCTGACTCCTCACTGTTCTTCCTCTTCTCCCTCTGACTCCTCACTATTCATCCTCTTCTCCCTCTGACTCCTCACTATTCATCATCTTCTCCCTCTCACTCCTCACTATTCATCCTCTTCTCCCTCTGACTCCTCACTATGATATGGCTATCACAATACTTTCTGTGACATTTTTATAATTCATGATATTATAACAATGTTTAGGTAAACAGTAAAAGATTTAACATGGATAAGGGTGGGAAAAAGAAACATTTGGTACGAACATTTATACTGATTTTCAGTAATCTACTGATTACTGTAACAATGATATCGACCGATGTTGTAAAAGTACTCTTGATATCCACAGAAAACGTATACTGTGTAATGTACCGGAATATCACTATAACATTGTCATATTACCCACCCATAATTCATAATAAGGACTTTTGAATAAATGTCACAGAGCTATTTTTAGTCATTCCCTGTAATTATGTACTGATTTGCAATGCAGCTGGACTGTGTTCTTCTTTTCGATTCAGTATTTTCTTTATCTGGTAGCATCTTAATCTTTCCTCATTGTGTCCTGCTCTAGAACAATGAGACAGACAACAGGCTGGCCAATGGCTCCTCAGAGATGAACGAGTTTGAAACCCTCACTGCCAAGTTTCACTTTGTGGACTTGGCTGGTTCAGAGCGGCTGAAGAGAACAGGGGCGACGGGGGACAGAGCTAAAGAGGGCATCTCAATCAACTGTGGACTGGTATGATTCGGGGTGGCATAGTGTTTAAACTCTGTTTTACATTTTAACCATAAGAAAGATGATGATTTCCTTTTGTAATGAAAAGTGGTATCCAGTAACAACTCCACTGTGTTAAAGATTCCTTAGAGCCAAGGGTTTTGGGCCATGTATTGTTTTATGAAACAAAAGGCCACATATTTCTCCAGGGATGATGTTCAGTCCTGATAAGAATCCCCTTTGAGAGGCCGGATATTTTATTCCTGCCATTCAGCCTCACCTGCTCCCAGAGTTGTGGTCAACATTGCCATCTGGTGGTGTTTTACATAAATAGCAACACTTCACCTCTGTGAAAAGTTTTGGTTTTTATTTTGTTGTTATTGTCTGTGTGTTTTGTCCAGCTTGCTCTGGGTAATGTCATCAGTGCTTTGGGAGACAAGAGCAAGCGCTCCACACATGTGCCGTATCGTGACTCAAAGCTCACACGTCTCCTGCAGGACTCTCTGGGAGGGAACAGGTCTGCATTTCAAGATTGTTAAACTATGCCTAACTTATATGTTAGTGAAAATGTTTTTATGAAAATGAAATTAATATTTAGCACATCTTCTCTAATAGACGCTGTAGAGTATTTTTTTAAATCATATTTGTATCATAGAGTTTATGTTCATACCATTTTAATCTGGAATAAACAATGTGGAATAAAGCTGTTAAACATATTTATTTAAATAATGCAAACAAAGTGGCAATTTTTTTATTCATTCTTTTATGAGCACACGCACGTTGTGTACACATTTCAATAAATGATGTCTATTTTACTAATGAAGCCGACATTTACAAGATAATAAATACCCTGATAACTGGGGCAGAAAAATTTGGCCAAGGTTCTTTTTGCCACAAAACGGTTTTGCAGATCATTCAAAGTTAGAACTTGCATCATGTTAAATTTACAATAGTTGTTTTTTTACTTGAACAAATGAACTTGAAAATATGTAGAACCTGAGCTATGTCCTGAGCACAAGTCTATTATGTGGCTGAGAAAACCCGTTTGGAAAACTGTGTTATGGACCGAAGTGTTTGTTTGTGTTTACGTGAGCCTCCTGCCAGTCACTGTTTATCACTTAGAGAGCCGGGGAAGGTGGTGCTTTGGATGAACCACCTTTACAGAAATGTATGTAATGTTAGCTAACTCCTGTGCAGCTAACAATGCTAAGACAGCCTAAGCAAAGGACAGGACAGCACAGGCATTCTTGACCATTCTCATAAATCAGTACGAGCCAAATTCTGCATGTTTATAGTGTTATAAACATGTAACTTGAGTTTCAAGCAACTGAATGACCAAGTGCACTTGAAAGTGATGTCATGACAGTCCTTACTAATGTTAACTCTAGGATTAAAAAAATCATTCAAAGTTTGCTAAACTCCACCCACTCAACTGCTAGATAACTAGTCTTGAATTATTTTGACTAATCTTACCTAATGCACCTTTAACACAGCTTCATCACAACTTTAATACTGATTGGAACAGCTTTGACACCTCCATCTGTAAAAGTTTGTCTGCAAATTTATTTTGAAAAAAAAAAAGAAAGGGAACGCTTTCCGTATTAAATTATGTTGCATCATAGATTCAGTCTTTGCTTGCTTGTTAACATTTTACTCATACGTAAATTAAAAATGCTAAAGTTTATGCATCTTTTTTCTTGAGTCATTTTTTGCCCCAGAGTATAAGTTCAACAAGCTTTTTAGTGATAATGAGTCTTTTTCCCCTTTCCCTGAATTTACAATCATTTTTTTCATCTCTCTATATTCCTCTCTCTCTGTCTGTCTGTCTCTCCCACTCCCCCTCCAGTCAGACAGTGATGATAGCCTGTATCAGCCCCTCAGACCGGGACTTCATGGAAACCCTGAACACGCTGAAGTATGCTAACAGAGCACGTAACATCAAGAACAAGGTTATGGTGAATCAGGACCGAGCCAGCCAGCAGATCAGTGCCCTTAGAACTGAGATCGCACGGCTGCAGATGGAGCTCATGGAGTACAAGACGGTGAGAGAGAAGGGAAGAAAGAGTGAGACAGGGTAGTATGAAGGGTTTGGGCTGTTAAGGTGCAGATCTGAATAGTGTCTTAGCTCAGTGGTTTGTAATACTCTGTTATAGGTATTCTAGGTGTCATTAAAGAAACCTGATTCAAAGGTAGAGAAAAAGATTTGGTGCAATCAGTGAAGAAATATCTCTGTCGTTCTGCATGCTTGGACAGGGTAAGCGCATGGTAGGTGAGGACGGCCTGGAAAGCGTTAACGATATGGTCCACGAGAACACCATGCTACAGACGGAGAACAAGAACCTGCGTATCCGTGTCAAGGCCATGCAGGAGACCATCGATGCTCAGAGAGCTCGACTAACACAGCTGCTGACTGAACAGGCCAACCAGGTCCTCACTAAAGCAGGTATGCTGCGACAGATCCACTTTCCATACCACCTCACACCACACCCACCCAATCATAAACAGCATACAAAGGTGTCATCTGCATTTAATGAAAACTGAAATGTTTCTGGACCCTTTAAATCTCTAATTATTTCCTAATTATTTCTAATTGTTAATAAAGATTATAAAGGTTTATGAAGTTTACACATGAAACATGGCCTTTCTATCAATAGACATTCGTTTCTGATATTATATAAGGAATAAAACACAATGAGTCATGAAGTGTTACGTTCCTCTTATACCACAGCAATTTTCCATCAATTATATTTTCATTTATTAAAGAACATGTCATGCTATTTATCCATTTATAGTTATATTTCATGATATGAAACATCTGAAAAACAAGGTAGTTCGTCATGATGTGAAACATCTGAAAAACAAGGTAGTTCACTTACATGTTAGCAGCTATAAACAGTGGTTTGCTCGCTACAAAGCACTGACATTGAAAACTCCTTCCAAAAATGTTTTATATATATATATATATATATATATATATATATATATATATATATATATATATATATGTAAAACTTCACACATTTCTTTAGTTTATTATTAGACTTTGATTACATGGAGTGCCATACTTAAGTCCCTGTGAAAGAGCATAGAAACATATTAGATAACATATTAGAAGAAGTGCATTAAAATATACCTGAAAATTAACATCTTCTGCCCAATCAGATTCCGTAGTTCAACAGGGCTGTGGTATAAAGAGTTTTAACCATTGGTTTTAAATAACTTGGGCTTAAACGTAATGTGAAACTGTTGTGAACTAAACTGCATTAGTTTATGTGACATAATGCCTAATTCCTTGTGCTTAACTATACATTATGGGGTCACGCTATGAAAGGTGTTTATTAACAGTGAGATTCCTGTAAGTGTCCTAGCAACTGCATTCTGGCTTTTGTGAATCAAATGAGTGTTTTTTTTTTTCTGCTGTTTCTTTGCAGGTGAAGGGAATGAGGAAATTGGCAACATGATCCAGAATTATATCAAAGAAATTGAGGAGCTCAGGTAGTGTACCATGTATTTTATACTCACTCTGTGTACCTTAAGTCTAAAACTTTGTGCTGTGCGTGCGTGCGTGCGTGCATGCGTGTATTGGGCTCTGTTTGTCTCTGTATGTCCATGTGATTTATTTTTTTCCTTTGGTGTCTGTGTATCCAACTGAAACTGTTGTCATGTACCTGTACTGATATGTTGATACTTTTATGGTCTCCAGGGCCAAGCTGTTAGAGAGTGAGGCAGTTAGTGAGAGCCTGCGTAGGAGCCTCTCACGTGCTACCACACGCTCCTCTCTGTACGGAGGAAGCACCTCAATCCCCCCAGCTCTCCTTGGCCCAGAGAAGGAGGCAGCTGACATAATCGAGATCGCCAAGAAGAACCTGGAGAAACTCAAGAGGAAGGAGAAGAAGAAAAAGAAGAGGTGAGCCTCCTCACACACCTGCAGGTTGTCAGGATTTCAGTGTCATGTTATTTTCAGGTGTTTTGGGTAATTACCTATTGGCTCTGTGCCCTGCCCTCCACCTGCTGGAGTCACTTTTATAACGCCTCATTGCAGAGAATGACGGCTGTGATTATATCACCAGACAGTGATTATTTTCTCCATGGAATTAATTTGACAAGCCTTACAAAGCTGTTATGTGTATTCAGGGTTGTCACTGTGTTCTTAGCGAAGTTTAGACAGAATAAATGTAGCTAATATCCTGAATACTTTGTATCTTGACAACAAGGCAAAAGTAATATTCTGTTTATATTTATTTATTTCATGGAGACCATAGCAACACTATACAATGCAGCATATCGTAGATATGATGAAGTCAGACTTAGGGGCCTTGTTCAAATGCCTAATAGTGGATCTCTGGCCTAGGATTTGAACAAGGGCCCTAAGTCTGAACTGTTCACATGTATGTTGTATTGCACACAGTCTCGCTTGCACGTTGCTATGCTCTCTGCCAAATGGATAGATGTAAGGAGAATATTAACTGCTTCTTGTTGTCAAGACAAATATTCCAGATATTAGTTATGTTTTTCTGTCTTACAACTGAGGCAGTATCTACTCCAGCATAGAAGCGAGCAATTCAGACTTTGAGACCTTGTTCAAAAGCTTAACAGTGGATCTCTGGCCTAGGATTTGAACACAGGACCTTTTTGCTCACTAGCACTGAACTTTAACCACTGGCCCTAGCTTAGAAAAATTACCAAACATTTTGCTGTCAAAGTCATAACATCTGAATAAGACATTCTTTAATGTACTCATCCCAGTCCAGAAGTTTTTCCTTAGTCATAATAACTTTTAAAAATAGGATGAAAACTTAAGCACTAAACAATCTGAGAAAAGTCTTGAAAAAGTGTTTTTTTTTACCCAGTGAAAGGATAAGAACCCTGTAAATCATTAAAAGAATGCTATGCTCACTGTCTCTACAGATTTTGTTAGCCAGCTTGCTAATGAGATAACAGATTTCTGAGAGGATTTTCAGGACATATTCACTTCTGTATATTTTGATAATTATCATTGTAAATGCTAGCCAGCTAACTAACATGAGCAAACCTGACAAAATATATGAGAAATATCTGGTTGAGTAAAACAAACTAAATTGACAGATTTCTTTACAGTTGGAACTAGCTAGCTAACCTGACAGGATTTCTGAGAGGATGTCAAGATTCATACTCTTTACTGTTGACACTAGCTAGCTAGCTAGCTAACATGACAGAATTTCTGAAAGGATTTTGAGCTATATTCAGTTTCTAATTCTAATTGCTAATGCTAGCTAGTTGCTTAATCTAAGTTAACTTGGAAGAATATCTGAAAACTTTCTCTTAAAACTACATGTTATGGCAGCTGCACAAAAATATTTCTATGACAAACCTTTGAGTTCATGAATGGATTAAAAGTAAACAGTGTCAAAGATCTGGTATATGCGAACTAAATAATACACACACCTCAGAATCAGATAATCTATCAAAGGCTTTTTCACTTACTGTTCTTTCTTGGTGTACTCTCTCACCTCCACTCACTCTCCTCATCTGAAGACTACAGGAGATGGTAAAGTGTGCTTACGACGACCCTGACAAAGACAGGTTTGATCTCATAACTTCACCACTAACCCTATAATGTGACTTTATATATGTATACTGTATTTGGTACATGCAGCTGGATGGCATCATGGGAGAAACAGACCACCCTTACACTCTAATTCACCTCTAACTACAGTTACCCTGCTTTTCATCCATACTTTTAAATGAGTGCTCCTGGTCTATTGCTGATTAACTTATTTTCCATTGCTTTAACATTCACAATGACTTTCACTGTACAATAATTTGTGTAACTTCAGAATCCATGGGTTTCTGACTCTTTAATCACTGAATGATTGAGACTGTGCAAAAATGCAGCCCAAAAACAAAAACTGACAACAACTAAAAAAAAAACACTGACAAGTTGTTATGATTTTGTAAGTAATGTGTGTGTCCCTCTGAACATTAACTAACCTTAAACCTTGCTTAGTGATAATTTTAATAATTTCCTGTATTATAAATTTTGGTGACTTATGGACTAACCATTTTCATTTATTGATAAAAAAGGTGCTGTTCCCTAATCAGCATACCATTAGAGCTGGGGTGTGATTTCCAGTTATGTTTCATTTGTGGTTTTAAAAATGTATATTTATTTATTTAGTTAGTTAGATACTTATTTATTTATGTTTCTTACAGTGTCATTAAAGAGGAGGGGCCTGACAATGACCAGGACAAAGAGCCCTCAGACAGAACCAGTGAGGAGCCAGAGGCAGTGCGTTTGATTGATTTATTTATTTTTAATACTTCCACTGTTAAACCATATGTTAAATAAATACTCCAGAAATTTTTCAAAGTAATTTCTATTTACTATGTTTCCCTTATTCTAATTGTTCATGCACTGTGGATGTAGTAGATAGAGATTAAGTTGAAAAAAATCAACTTGAGTATTAATGACTTATGACTTTAAACTTTTATCTTTATGTTATTGACATTGTGTGTGTGTGTGTGTGTGTGTGTGTTATATTATATATCACTTGATTCCAAGAACTCTAAAGTTAATTTGATTTGCCACTTGTGACTGATTGTATAGGAAGGAAGCGATCATGAGGAGGGAGATGACTGTGAGGGAGAGGAAGAGGAGGATGAGATGGAGGCAGACGAGAGCTCAGATGAGTCAGACTCAGAGCTGGATGACAAAGGTAAATGGATGACCTAGAACCAAGTCTCCTTAAAGGCATAGTTTGGCCAAGGAATAGTTTAGAATTTTTCACTTACTCCAAATGTAGTTGATGTAGATAATGTTGCTATCAGGTTTCCACAACATATAATTGAATAAAATCATGATTAGAATAGAATGGTAAAGGACTGCATCATACCACCCTACTGTTGACTATTTTACTATAACATGTCATTGTGCTTTATTGCTTATTTAACCAACAGTCAGTTAACCTACACTGTTGGAAATCTGTAGATCTACTGATCAATGAAGTGCCTGTTCTCCAAGCATGGATTGTTTGGTGTGTGATTGTTCACAGACAGTGTCCAAGAAGATCTGGCCAACATTACTTGTGAGATTGCCATTAAACAGAAGCTGATTGATGAACTGGAGAACAGTCAGCGGCGTCTTCACACTCTGAAACAGCAGTACGAGCAGAAACTCATGATGCTGCAGCACAAGATCCGCGACACGCAACTGGAGAGAGACCGGGTGCTGCACAGCATGGGTATGCCACTCTGTCCACAACACCTGTGGATGTGATTTTATTTACAATGAAATTACAAATGGTTTTATATTTTGGAGAACTGAGGCATAGCCTCACAATCCAGACAACATTGTTATCAATGTTGCTATTCTTAGTTTCAGACAGGCAAAGCCACAGAACGGTTTGCTTTAAACCACAGGCACAGAAGCTCTAAAATTTAATCTGTCTTCCCATGTGGGGACATGGGGCTTGTTATTACATGCCAGATACAAATACAAAGTCAGTCTTTTTTTCTGCTAAATCAAATAATATGCCAAGGGGTAATTTAATTTCTTCTGGCTGTGTGGATCTGTGCACAATACAATTCCTTTAGTGAAATCAGTGTTGCATATTTATCCATATTTACATATTTATCCATAATTACACATTCATCCATTTTTATTGGAGTGTTTTTTATAATAGACAAACCAACACACCAACACAATCTGTTATTTTTAGACTTTTTTTTTTTGCTGAACACTTACTAAAAATGAAGCATCAGTTGGCATTTATTTCCAGCTTGCTAATTACTTGCTAATTACTACCTGTCCTGCTTGTTCTGTTTGCTGGTATTAATTCCTCAATAGCCTCATTAGAATCTGTGAATATATTGTCGCTTGAGTGTTATTATTGTTCCTGCAGGCTCTGTGGAGTCGGGCACGGAGGAGAAGGCGAAGAAGATCAAGGCCGAGTACGAGAGAAAGCTGAGCTCAATGAATAAGGAGCTGCAGAAACTGCAATCGGCTCAGAAGGAGCATGCGCGCCTGCTAAAGAACCAGTCACAGTATGAGAAACAGCTCAAGAAGCTCCAACAGGAGGTCTCCGAGATGAAGAAGACAAAGGTATGTATACATGTATGCGTTTTAACGTGTAGAAATAACCAAAAAAATATCATCTATGCAAATTTCCCCAAATGTGGTCAGTCTAAGGTATTTTTGTCATTAGTACAGACAGACATTGTTTGGCTCAGTAATAGTCCAGTAGGGTTCAGAATTAAGCACATGTTTTAGCATCATGTTAATAATGTCATGCTCAGGTTGGGTTGATGAAGCAAATGAAGGAGCAGCAGGAGAGGAGCCGTGCCTCAGAAACCCGCCGCAACCGTGAGATTGCCACACTCAAGAAGGATCAGCGCAGACAGGAGGTATAGCGACTCAGCTCTCACTTCATACAAGTGCAGAGCGAGAGCTTAAAAAAACTTGAATCTTATACACGTACAGTCTCTCATCACTCTTGTCTTCATTTCTGTTCTCTTGTACAGCACCTGCTACGCCAGCTGGAGGCTCAGAAGAGACAACAGGAGCTCATTCTGCGCAGGAGAACAGAAGAGGTGAGAGAAACAATTAAAAGAAAAAGAGAAGAGCAGAGAGAGTTTTTTTTGTCAGAAAATAGTTTGGCGGAAATTGTTGCACAAAGTTGCACAATTTTTATGTCAAATATAGTTGATCAGCCAAGACATTGCAGTGGGTTATAAGGGGGATTTTTTGTGGAGTTGTGGAGATTTCTGTAAATCTGAGATATAGTATCAGCCATACTGAAGTGTTACACAATCTATCAAGATGACTGGATATGTAAGGAATAAAACGCAGCAAGCTTTACCTCTGACTGACGTAATGAGCTGACACTGGAGACTCCTTCCAAAATTGCTAAAATAATGTCTCCTCACAAAAACTACACACACAACTACACTTCTAATACATTTATGTGGAGTGTCCACCATACAAGTCTCTGTGTAAGTTGTTACCATAGAAATGATAACATATTAGAATGAGCACATTAATATAACCTTGTCATTTGCCTTGCAACCAGAGCTAGTGTCAGAGCTGTGCTGTTATAGAAAATTAATCAACACCTTCTGACCAATCAGATTCGAGAATTCAACGCTGTTATATAATACAATTATATATCATGTTGAAAGTGTTTCACCACGTGTCTTCATCGGTGTATTGTTTTGCTGTGTGTACTATAGGTGACGGCTCTGAGGAGGCAAGTTCGACCCGCCTCAGGAAAGGTGAACCGGAAGATCAGCTTGCCTGAGCCTTTACATGAGACTGCTGCACGTCCTGGACCCATCCGATCACACACTGCTGGGACTAGTGCGCCTGACGGAGCCAGGTACTGTCCACCAGCATTCAGTCTCTCCACTTTTTTCCATTTTCTAATATGGGATAAACTTCTTTTAACTTCAGAAATGTACTTGATATAATTGTTTTAACTCTCCTTTTAAAATGGTTTACTACTTATAACATTGGTCCAAGCCATTTTTTTTATTCTTACAGCAGGTTTATTTTAAAATACCATTTTAAATGCAAAAATGGTGGCTCTGTTATGCTGTAGCATTTTGCTGGCATAGTTTGGGTCCACTTGTCCCCTTAGAAGTAATAGTCACTGCAAATCAATACAAAATTCTTCTGACTGATCACCTTTATCCTGTGATGAAACATTTCTACCCTGATGGCAGTTTCTTCTAGGATGACCATGCCCCAATTCACAGGACATCAGGGCTTACTGAATGGATTCCTGAGAATGAAAACTATGTAAATCATAGGCCTTCACTTGCATGAAATTTAAACCCAATTGAACACCTATGAGAGGTTTTGGAGTGATGTGTTAAACTGCCTTCTCCATCACCATTGTCAAAAAGGGGAGAGTAAATAAGGGAATTGCACATCACTTTTTGGTTCACTTTTCCAACCCCAGTCATTTCTATGACTTTTCCTTACATTTCTCTCAGGTTACAATGACTGGAACATACTATTACATAATTTCTGGAACAAATTATAAAGGGGCTAAGTGGATGTTGGCATTGAGTTTAACTCTACTGACTACTACTAATTCAGTATGAACTATGTTACAGGAAATACCAAATGCGGTCAGGGGGCGTGTCCTCCACCAAAACAGCGCGCGCCAAATGGCAGTCACTGGAGCGCCGTGTCAGTGACATCATCATGCAAAGGATGACCATCTCCAACATGGAGGCAGATATGAACCGTCTCCTGAAGGTGACAGCATAGACTGGTTAATCATAGTGCTACAGTCAAGTAATACTCATCTGACAAACTGTGAAAACATAACTGCTATATTGTTATTCCATTAACTGATTAAGACTATATTTTCTATAAAATGATTAAGACTATTATTCAAAAAACTGATTTTTTTTTTTATGTGTGTTCCAGCAACGGGAAGAGCTGACCAAGCGCAGAGAGAAGGTGTTAAAGAAAAGGGATAAAACTGTAGCAGAGGGCACTGACACAGACAGGACCATCCAGTCTCTCAACGAGGAGATGGAGTCTCTCACAGCCAACATTGACTACATCAATGACAGCATCGCTGAATGCCAAGCCAACATCATGCAAATGGAAGAAGCGAAGGTACACACAGTTAAACTCATGTTATTAATATTATTTATAGGCAATCAGATGTTGTATTAGCTAACATCTGTATAATTTTATTTACTGACTTTACAGATGCAGACCAGCTTTGAACTAAATTGTACTTTGTTTGCATAAATTCATTTAAAAACATTTTAGTCTAAGAATTGGCTACCAAAATAGTCACTGCATGTATGGGAGCAGTGTATGGCAGTTAAGGCATCAGTATACATACCTATGTGTGGCATATGTGTCCTATAGGAGGAGGGTGACACAGTGGATGTCACTGCAGTGATCAGCTCCTGCACTCTATCAGAGGCCCGCTTCCTTCTTGACCACTTCCTGTCGTTGGCCATCAATAAGGTACAGAAGACCCATAAACATACTAATCCAAAAACATACACTCGTGTTTGGGAATTGTGATTGTTGCTAATGTGCACAACTCCTAAGGCTTTTTCGTTACTTTGAACTTAATTTTAGAGCAGATTGTAGGAATAAATATCACAGTTTGAAAAATATTCGAATCTTAATAGTATTTATGTATATTTATGGAATTAACTATGTGCTTCAGGGGGAAAAGGTGTCCTAAAAGCGATATTACATTCACACTCATCAGATCTTAATCTAATTGAACATCTATGGGAGGATTTGGAACTGTTGTGTTAGACAGGATTCTACACTGCCATTAACAAACACCAGTTGAAGAAATATTGTTTGGTGTTTCATTCCTCCAGTACAGTACCGTATTTAGATGTTTAGAATCTATGCCAAGAATCCATTGGCTCAATTATATTTGAATGCTAAATCTCTTAAGTAATTTAAAATTTCAGTGGAATTTATAAAAGAATTTGACATCCGTACCAAAGAGCAAAAAAGACAGAGTGTAGTCATGTGTACTAAAGCGCATTTTTCCACCGCCAGGGCCTGCAGGCAGCACAGAAAGAGTCTCAGATCAAAGTAATGGAGGGCCGGCTGAAGCAGACAGAAATCAACAGTGCCACGCAGAACCAACTTCTCTTCCACATGCTGAAGGAGAAAGCCGAGCTCAACCCGGAGCTAGACGCTCTGCTGGGGAATGCTCTGCAAGGTGCCGCTCACCTGCACACACACATACATACACATACATACACACACACACACACGCATGTACCTCACCCAGCACCCAGCATGGCTCTCACATTCTACACTCCAGCCTGCCCTTTTTGAGTTTGATTTTGATTTACTTTTATCTTTTTGTCACCCAAACCCAAACAGAGCTAGGTAACACAGCATCTGGTAAGTAAGTTCCCAAAACTGTATGTGAGTACATGCATCTTCGTCAATCTAACCAGAAGCTGTAACAGTAGTAAATGTGCATGGGGTCTAACTTTCCCAAAAACCTCATATTCCTACTTTTAAACGGGCCTACATTTAAACCAGCTAAATGCCCTAAAGGGCCTCTGAGTTTCTCCTCTTTATTAGGATGGTAACAGTTGGGATTTAGTGGGTGTTCGAGTACTATAGTTTCTGCCTTGTCTTTGCAACTGAGCTCTTTTCAGTAGTTAGAATGCTTGCCCTCAGAGACACACTACAGGATATAGTGTAGTAGATGTTTTAGTGACTTACTAACAACTTTATGGTTACTGGCTTCTCTTGACTTGACTACGTGTATCTACACCCTTATGTTGTGTTGAGCCCTTATGTTCTGAGCTGACACTCTTACCCCGAAGTGATTTTGAATTCAGATTTACTATCATAGTCTTTACCAATGGCTTCGTTTTATGTCTATAAATGCAGCACTTAGATGTCCTTTGCACGTCATTTGCTTTCTTTCAAACTTAACATTCAGCTAACAATCACCTCAGAGCAGCTAACCTCATTAAAGTAATAAATTCTGCAAATGCCATCCCCTCAACCTGTACATACTGTAAGTGGGGGAATTAGTTTGAGAAAATATAGACACACTTTTACCTTACACCAAATGGTGTTGATCAGTCAAGATATGTGACCAGTGTTTGCTGTTTTTAGTTTTAAACTGGGGTAAAGCTGGGGAAAAATAACAGGTAAGGAAAGTAGCTCCAAACATGTCTTGGCTTGAGGTAAGTGTAAAATTGCGTACATCTGTTATCAACTCAACTATTCTCTTAATGTATGCAGGGGTTGAAGGTGGTTTTGCTCAAACTTTCCATATGTTTACTCCAAAATAATAAACGTCATAAATGCACCAGCTGGAATCCTGACTGGTGCAACTAAGATTCATTGTGAATTTGAGTTTTAAATTTGCCACAGCTATCCATGGACAGTTGTCCGAAAGAATGTAACTAGTCCTGCCCTCAGAATGGGAAGGATGGCGCTTGTTTCCTCCTGTTCATTTAGTTAGTGCTGTTCTTCAATTGACTTCAGCTTCCTTAAGAGATCCATGGGCAGCAGTTTGAAAACATGCAGGGTTTGTCACTGGGTACGCATGTGTGGCTGCCTAGGAAAACCCTTCATATGGTCAAATGTTGATATTTTCTACTGTGTAGAGTTCCAAAAACTACATGTTTTCCTTAACTGAAATTGCTGACTTATTTGCACATATCTCAACAGAAGTTGGTCAGCAATGAGAAATGGTCAGCAATGAGTTAGTTGATTATCTAGAATGATTATCAGCATCATCCACATCAGCATTTGTTAAGCTGGCTTCTTGCCTATTATGATCTTTGCAGATAATATTTGCAGAGCGTATTTTGGTAAAATATATTTAGGTTTTCTTAAAATAGAAAGCTCAAAGTATATTACTGGCAGGAAAACTTGGTTTTGGTTAAAACCCAATTGCCATCAGTTGTGGCTGTTTGTCAGAATTCAGCCATAGCGACATCCGACAGGTTTCCCCAGACCGCCACACATGTTTGCTTTCATACTCCCTGGGTTGGTAGCTAGTGAGACTTGGCTATTAGATTTTAATTGGATATTTTCAAAATGCACCAGTTAATGCTATATGGGCCAATGAGTGCATACATATATATGTGTTTGGGCTAACTATGTCATGGCCTGTATATTCTGTGCTCATTCAGAGAATGGTGAGGAAAGCAGCAGTGATGAATCTGACCGGAGTCCAGCTACTGAGGGGAGGTAACTCACCATAAATACAAACCAACACAATGAATCATGGACTAATTATAAACAAATGCAGTAAATGATATATTGGTTTCAAACACACTACCATTCAACCATAATAGCCATTGTTCATCTGCTTCTTCACTGCAACATTCATCTCTGTCATCTGCACGCTATAATGAGTCGTGACTGATGACCAACACTAGCATTCACCTTCCAGTCAATCTGCTCACTGTGCCTTATGTCATTCCATGGTAAATGTCTCAGTGGAGATTTGATTTGTCTGTTCCAGCTCTTTGGCCTCAGACTTGATGAAGTTGTGTGCAGAGTCCAAACCCAGGAGTAAGGTATAGCACCATGCAGTATATCAAACATATATACATCATTGGAGTAGGAGTTCCCAGTAGAAGTTCACAGCTATTGCTTATGTTTTATGCCGTCTTAAGACATGCCAATGGCTGTCTGTGAAAGCTTAATGTTAGAAAGTTTCTTAACCAGAGAAATGTTGCTTAAAAACTGGGTTACTTTCACCATGATTATAATCGATTTAAAGAGTCAGTGCTGGTTAGCTCTAGTCTGCATAGTTTAACGTGTGTCTGATATAGGTGCCTACCTGCCATATAGTGCACTATTTGGGCGTTAAACCGCTTTATAGTGTTATCTCAAATCACATTCACTGGATAGTTTAATATATTATTACCTATATTCAATCCAGTGTGATGAACTGATTATTGTTATTGATGAAATAAAAGAACATCATCTGAGCTGGAGAGATATCTACTATTAAGTATTGTCTGAATTCAGCCTAAAGTCTCCATTTCTGCTGCTCTGTGTTCTGCTCTATATAGAACAGTCTATAAAGCGAACAGTTAATGAGTGTGTGTGATGGAGCAATGTAAATGTAAAGTTGAAAATACCAGAACTTTGCTGTTTTGCAGTTACTAAAATGAGACCATAATGGTTTGCCATTGCCATCAGTTTGTAACAGGAATATACTGTACCTGTTTTTGATAAGTTTGGTGTCAAGTTCAGTTCAGCAGCAAGTTGCAAATTGGGTACCATATCACCCCAGTCATTAGTGTGTGATCCATGGTCGTTTTGTTTGTGTTCCTGAATTTTCAGTCTGAAAAAGTCTGTGCAGTTCTCAGTTGTTTTATAATCTGTTTCAATTGAAGTATAATCTGTGTTCCAGACACAGTGAAATGACTATGTAGGTTGTTTGAAATGGCTATTAGGCAACTGGACTTGCTCTAATGTTGAAGCCATTTCACTGCTTATTAACACCATGTCTAAAGCATTACACAGGGAGTCATCTTGTCTTACTACCACTAGATTCTGAAGTTTTGTACTAATTCCTCCCCAGGCTCGAAGAAGAACCACCACCCAGATGGAGCTGCTGTATGCCAACAGCGCTGACCCTGATGCCCCTCTGGACGATTTCTCAGCTCCTCTCTTATCCATTTCTGAAAGCTCAGAGGGCATTGGGACCCTAGTGTCTTCTTCGATGGACAGAGACCTGGCCACAAATTTCTCATCCATAACAAGTGTTTCGTAAGTCTTGCTAGATTATTGTGTTTTATATAAGAGAAAATGAATGAATTTAGTGAGTCAAGTGCTCTTTTCAGGCCTTTTTAAAGCTTTTGCTATTCTTGTGTTTGTAACATATATGTATTGGTCTGTAGTGGATTTTAAGTAGTTTATTTGCACCACACAGGTCTGGTGTCAGGTCTCCCACAGTGATGGAGAAGAGATCAGCAGAACGCTCACCTCTGACACGCAGGACTAATCAGGACAGGAGTCAGACATCCACAGACAAGCCCAAGGGTCAAGACACAAAACAGTATGAGTGCTAGTACATTTCTACAACAACAGTTGGCAGAACATTTTTACATACTAATTAAGCATTACATCCTTAATTAAGTCATTAAAAGAACATGCACTTTTTAACATTAATCATTTTAAAAAGTGCAAGTTCTTTTAATGACTTAATTAAGAGTATTTAATGCTTAAGTAAAAAATTATTTTAAGGAAATTTTAAACCTTTCCTGAAGCCTCCAGTGATTTGTTTTGCTCTTCTCTTACAGATTTGATGACCCCGTTGTTTACGAGGTTCAAAGGTAACTGTTCTTGACCCCCCTCCCAACACACTTCAGTTTTATCACCTCTCTTGTCTCTGCATTAAACTTGTAGCAAATGATTTTGTTCTTTAAGCTGCATGTCTCATTTGTCATTTTATTTGATATTATGACAATTTATTTAGTTATTGATTAGACTGTGTGTACGTGTGTGTATGTGTGTGTATGTTATTGTGTGTGTGTGTGTGTGTGTGTGTGTGTGTGCGTGTCCTTTTTCTAGAGGAGTGATCAACCCTGTGCCGTGCCCTAAGGGTGGTCAAGCAACCAAGCTTCAGTGTGTGTATGCAGCAGAAGGACACACTAAAGCCCTAATGTGTGTGGATTCCACTGATGATCTACTATTTACCGGCTCAAAGGGTAACGACTTGAAGCTCTCTTTTGTGATTTGGAAAAGAAACCACACACTTGCTGGTAGATTTCTTTTAAACAATAGAACATGAGATGGAGTGTGTTATGGTTAATAACATAACAGCTGTAATTTGGTCATAGATCATCCCTGCCATGATGTTATTCACGATAAGACATGAGCTCATATTCTTTACAGTGTACAGTTTACAATGAAAAGAAAATAAGTCAAGCAAAGAAATAAACTTTGTTTCAAATTTCAATGTTTAATATCAGCCATATGCTCCACCACAAAAAGTTCCACCACAAGTGGCTTGTCTCTGTGCAAGAAAGCTACAATATTGTAATTTGGTGAATAGAATTTTTAGTCCTGTAAACTAGCATTTATCTGCCTCAACATAACAGATGATAGTGTTATCATCTGGTAGAAAAAGGCCAACTGAGATTATATTCTCTGAACACTGCATTACTTTACTTAAAAATTAAACACACAGATGTTGATCCAGCCTCTTTGGAAATGTTTTGCACTAGGCCTGCTGTGTAAATTAGATGAGGGTTTCTCACAGTATCAGAGAGAAATTTCGTAATGAATTGGCATTGTGCTTGTTGACATAAGGCCTGTTATAATAATGATTTTTTTAAAAAAGTAAAAAAAAAAAAAAAGAAAGATAATAATAAATACAATAATGACTCTAAGTTATCTTTCCTAATACATCCATTTTTGAGCATTTGTTACAGTAAAGTTAATGATTCGCTTAACTTAGAGCTTGGACTAATGTGACCGTTGCTGTTTTTAGCAACCCATGGTCCATGGAATGATTCACGTTTGGTGAAAATAGCGTGCTAGAACACATTTTAACTAGTGATGTGATCAGAACTAGCTATTAGACATTACATAATTTTTACAGTACATAAAATATTTGTATTTGGGAATGAACAAGTGTATATTCAGCCAGCACTAGCTGGTTACCTCAAAAATTACCTAACTGATCAGCTGAAGATAGGCACTACCCTATCTTCTGCTCAGTGAAGTAATGGGAATGTGCACTGACCTGGTGGTGAAGCTATAGCACCGCATTGAGCATTTTAGCTTATATCCTGAGATATGAACTGTACAGACCAATATTTTTGTCATTTAAAATTCCTTGATTTAAGCCACACAGAATTTACCATTTGGATAATCTGGTGCTTAATTTGCCACTTACATGTAGGCTACATTACAGGAATGACTTACTTGATTTAAAAAAAAATCAAAATCTTCCTAGGGTATCTCCATTCCTGGGGACCCGCCAACCTGCGCAGTTTCAGGCAGTTTCATTATTAAGCTCATTATTAAGTTCGTCAACTCGTTTAGATGTTTTAAAAGCAGGGAAAGTTTAAAAATCTGCAGGATAGTGGGTTCCCAGGCCTGGAATTAAAAAACCCTTGGCAGCATAATTTGAATGACATGTCAATGTATGGATTCAATACTATAAGAGTTGGCTACTGGAGTTGCTAGTCCTGTTTTCAAAAATGAAAGCAAATATATCACTTTATGATGTAATTATCTTGAAGATTAGAAAATGCCTTCATATTATGCAGGTTTGCATGTTGGACAGCTATAAATAGTGTTTTTGTTATCCTTAATTCTTGTTTCTCTCTTTTTGAAGTTTGTTTCAATGTTTCCATCCATTTGTTTTAAATCCATTTTGCTAGTGAAATAATAATAAAAAAAGTTGATTTTATCACACATATTGATTGTAACATGTCAGACAGTATGGGTGGAGTTTTGTCATCATAATGTAACAGTCTGCAGTCCTAGATAAATATAACAATCATTGCAAATTGGAAACTAGTTGCAAAGTAGTGCTTGGACCCAAATGATTGCCACTTGTAGCTGTTGTTGTTGCGGCTGTTGTTGTTGTTGTTGTTGTTGTTTTCCTAACTGATACATGTCTCTGTGTGTTTGGTGGCAGACCGGACATGTAAGGTGTGGAACCTGGTGACAGGCCAGGAGATCATGTCTCTTGGTGATCACCCCAGCACTGTGCTGTCTGTCAGGTACTGCTCCAGCCTCGTCTTCACCGTCTCTACCACCTACATCAAAGTGTGGGACATCAGGGATTCGGCCAAGTGCATCCGTACACTCACGTGAGTTACACTTTGCTTCAGCTAAGTGAATATTGACTGGTTCAAGTTTATCTGAGCATCTGAATTTAAGCAAGAGACATAGATTTTTTTTTTTTAATGCTTTTCCTGTTATTCCTTTTTTAAAAAAGCTGGCTTAAATGTACTTTTTGTCTCCTTGTCTCAGGTCCTCTGGTCAGGTGTCTCAGGGTGATAGCTGTGCTAATCTGGGCAGTCGAGCTGTTGCCATACCTCCTGGTGAGAATCAGATCAACCAGATTGCCCTGAATCCTTCTGGAACTTTCCTGTATGCTGCAGCAGGCAACTCAGTCAGGATGTGGGATCTGAGGAGGTATGGAGCACGCTAACTGATCCTGCATTCCTATAGTTGATCAGATATGCCCTCGTCAACTGGCCCTAATGACATGTATTAGCTTCAGTGGTCGTATTCAGTATGAAAGGAACAGTGTGTATGAGAGATTGGGTTCAGAATAAAATGGATTAGCTGGTTGGGAGTACGCGGCTAGCCCCAGTGATATAATCCATTATGTTGGCAAAAGTTTTCACACAGAGTTTTAGCAGCATTTTCCTTACGAGACATTTTTTTTCACAAGACATTTCAGTCTCTATGTGTTTTATTACAGTAATTATTTTTCCAGTGATCATTTAGTTTTGGCGTGGTACGTAAAGCATAATAGAAGTGATTTATTTCTTCTTTGACTTACGAATTTTATATTGTAGTTCATGCATGAGTGGGATTTGAAAATAAATTGTGCCAGTCAGTGCTTTTAGAATGTCATATCTATCTATCTATCTATCTATCTATCTATCTATCTCTCTCTCATATATATATATGAACTGAAGATAGGAACACCGAGGCTCTAGGATAGTGCTAACGACTCTCTCTGGGTCTCATAATGCCATGATTTGCACTATGCATTTTAATTTTAATTATGTGAGTCATATCAGCTGGCTAACTAGCTAGTGGAGTTACACAACATAAATAACATTACATCAGCAATAGATTAAACCCATTTTCAACATAATTAAACAAATGTTATTAGAGTCAAAGGAATACTTCACCATTTTTTAACCTAATCTGTAATCTCCCCTACATCTATATTGTATGTGTAATTACTGTGGACAATAATATTGATGTTTCCCTGTACTGAGAGAGAAATGGAAAGCTCACTTAGAATGGAGGCCTGAGGGCAGCTGATGAATTCCATCAATAAACATTTATATGAAATGTATTTGATGAAAGCTTTCATGAATTTTTCATTCAAGGGTCAAGCTCTTAAACTGTATAAAATGTCCTTTCAGAGATGGGACTTTTTCTTTTCAAATGGAATTGCCTCAATTTCTGCCAAAAAAAAAAAAAAAAAAGTGTCTCTGAGAGGTGATAAAATGCTGTAATGTAGTTTTTTAGTAAGATTTTTTTCCTATGACTTTCTCAGCTTTATGGTTGGAGTGTAACATAGTTTCAAATTTACATTATATAGTCACTTTTTAACCATTTATTGACATAATTTAACAGAATGATGTGCTTTTAGACTTCCTTGATAAAGTAAATGAGATTTCAGTGCTTCACAACAGGTTAATTGTGAAGCCCATGATTGGCTAGGGTCGCTGTGATTGACAGGGGAGAGAGAGTATACCATCCTTCCCACCCAGAGAGAATCCTTGGCTTCCAGCTACGGATGGCTGTGGCATCATTGGCATTCGAACTCGCAATCTCCTGACGCAATCTCGTCTCCTGACGATAGAGCGAACACTTTTCTTTTGCGCCGCTCTGGAGTGTTTTTTTTTTTTTTTTATTGTTTTGAAAAGGAAAGGTCTACTTTCTAGGCAGGTCTACTTAGGTCTACTTGAGCTGATAAGGGAAGTCAAGTTGGAATTGTTTGAAAACATATTGGAAGGCAGCGTGGGATTGGGACAGGGTGTTGTATTCTTATACCAGGCCTTGTGTCTACAGTTCTCATTTTAATAGTACAGAGGATGCTAGAATAGAATAACAGCTTATGCTCAAGATACCAACCCAGCAATCTGCAGTATAAATAAACATCTACAAATCAATCACGTCAGATTAGTAGCCTTACATGTGTGTTGTTATTGGGAGGTCTGTAGAACATTCACCCTCGTTCAGTGTTTCATATGTCAATTCTTTCCTGGACATTTGAAAGGTAACTGCTAACTTTAGAATATTAGAGTGTCTTGAGTTGGCATATCAATCAGTTCATATCAAACTGTGTTTACTCCAAAACTCTAGAGCACAGCTTTTTCCACCTTTCTCTCTGTCCTCCTACAGGTTTGTTTCTACAGGGAAACTGACAGGTCATCTGGGGCCAGTAATGTGTCTAGCAGTGGACCAGCTGGGGAATGGTCAAGATGTGGTCATTACAGGCTCCAAAGACCACAGCCTAAAGGTACACAAACATACACACACACACACACACACACACACACACACACACACACACTCACACACACCCCAAAGCACCTATTATACTTAGTGTGTCAGTTCTTCCAGTGTGTAGGCTATATTTAATTACCACCTTTCCAACTCGGCTCACTCACAGCTCCACACCTGCCACTGCAGCTAATTCATAGCCTACTGTACCTAAAAATTAACTTTACAATATTAATCAAGCTCTCAAGGTTCTACAAAATACACAGTGGTTCTCCAGTATGTACTTGTGCACCCCTTCATTATCAGCTATGTCCAATTACTGCTTCCCAGCAGCACAGATGTCCAATGTGAAGAGTGTGTGTGTGTGTGCTCTTTGTTTTAGATGTTTGATGTCTTTGAAGGAGCTCAAGGAAGCATTCCTTCTACTCATAACTTTGAGCCAGGGCATCAGGATGGCCTGGAGGCACTGAGCATTCTGGGAGACTCAGTGTACAGCGCATCCAAAGACCACTGCATCAGGAGATGGGACCTGTCTAGCAAACAGCTCAAACAGGTATGAGAGGGAGAAAAAGGCTACACTGGAAACCACGTACTGCCCTGCCATGCTAAATACAGTCTGAACGTGAACATGACGTCTTGCTAGCTAAGTGTGACACAATGAATGTCAGGCTTTGATCAAGTCTCACCAAATTTCACACGATTTTTCCCATTCTTTTGTTATGTCTACATACCAAATTGTTCACATGCTTCAGCTTACATGCTTAAGCTATGTAATTCCATGTCTAAACAGGCAATTTTATCAAATAACAGGTAGTCCTAAACCAAGTCTGTATATCACTGGTCCTACTAAATATATATTCAACCCATTTACATCACAACATATTATTTTGTTATTCGCCTTAAAGCATATTATTTAGTAACTGCTGTAAAATTAATAGGAAATATATACCGTAAAGAAGATATAGGTATATACAGTATAGAAGGTCTAGGCTCACAAGCAGGTGCTTTGAGTTTAACAGTTAGTGTGGTGGTCTAGGTCTAGTCAATCCTGCAGTTCTTTCCAAATTCCTGACAAACCAGTGAAGAAGAAACAAAGTTTATCTTTACAAGTGAGGTGCTTGCTGGTAGATGCTTAGATAAATCCATTACCTATTAACTTGTAATGGGATGTAGGAAGAGACTTTAATAGGTCATTCTGTACATGGTGACCATGATGACTTTAAACAAATGTTGTTTATGTGTGTATGTGTGTGTTTTGCCCTGAGCAGCAGGTTGACAGGGCACACTCTGATTGGGTGAGCGGTCTGGCGGTGGTGCCGGATTCCAGGATTTTATTGAGCGTGTGCAGAGGAGGCCTCCTGAAGCTGTGGCACTCAGACACACTCAGACCCCTGGGGGAACTGAGAGGACACGACTGTGCCATCAATGGCATCTCCGCCAACAGCACTCATCTATTCACTGCCTCAGAGTGAGTCCAACACCCACACGTAAACACACACACACACACAAAACCACACACACCTTCAAACTTTGAGAGGTGTAAAATGACTGTGTCCCAAACCACACTGACAATTGTGACATTACAGAAAAACAGGGTTTTGTTTGAGGCACGTATTTATCTATGTTCACTTTAATATCTGCCTCAGATTGAATTATACCCTTTGCATTTAAAGGCATTTTGACCTCAATGCCAATACTCATCATCCATCTGTTGACATCTTAATTAATAAAATTCCTTTTAGGATGAATTTTAAACAAAAAGACAAATGTGACCCAATACATGCTCTGTGAAGGAGCATGTATTGGGTCACATTTGTCTTTTATGACCTACTGGCTTGTTATTGGTCCTGTTAATATATTCAACAATTCTAGTCGCTGTGTAGTACTTTGTTATTTATCTTAAAGCATATTAAAAATTATATTATTCAGTAACTGCAATAAAGCTAAACAAAAAACTAATGACTTCGATTTTGACATGCTAGAGATTACACAGGATGATGCAAAAAAAAAACAAACATATAGACAGACAGGTGAAAATTAAAGGGAAAAAACAACATAAAGTGAGTTAATAAGATGTTGGACCAAGCAATTAGCTAAATATCAGCAAGAAGAATAAATTTTTCTTTCAGATTCGTTTATATTTGTCCATAGTGGTGTTAAAATTACAGGAAGCCACTGTTTAAACCTACTATAATGTAACACAGGTGGGTTTTATAGTCATTTCTCCATATAACTTGTATACCATGGCATGAAATACATACAGCAGCACTGTACACAGGACTAGACAGATTGCAAATGCATGACAGTGTGAGAACAGTGCTAAATAAACAATAAATACACAGGATGATCAGTACAAAGTATAATAGATACACCTGGCAGTGCACTAAGTAGACATGACAACAGAGCAGCACTGGATGGAAGAACCCAGTGCAAACAAAAATTTGTTCATAAACTGTAACTCTACACTATCATGAAATTGGTAGTCCATAAGATAATGCTGTTATGTTAAAGTGTAGGTGTGCAGTGATGGTTGTACTAGGGTAGCTGTTGGAAAGGGTGTTATGTGGCGGTAGTGTAAGAAATAACAGGAAGTAACTAGTTTCACGGATGTGCCACAAAATTAAATGTATATAAACAATGAAAAAGTATGAAGTGCCATTCATTAATAAATTTAGAAATTGTAATCATTGCCAAATTGCTTTGGTATAATAGGAGTTAAACACTTTGGGACATGCTGTTATTGGACAAATAATCAACTCAAGGGTGGTAATTATAACTCTGTAAGTCAAGCTGAACCACATCACACCCCATCATTGATTGTTTTCTTATAACTACATGCCCTATCCGTACATAGTGTATACGTTCCTGCTAATGCTTATTCTCTGTGTGGATGTATAAAGTAATAGACACATTAATGCATTTGAATATTTAATCTTTGAAGTTCTGTATATTATTAATATTTTATAAATGCAGTTTACCAGCCCTAACACACCCACACTTTGAATAACAGCGAATACACTAAATGTTGTTTTTGATTTTGTGTTCTTGCAGTGATCGGACAGTGAGGATCTGGCAGGTTAAAGGCTCTCTGGATGACGGGCTTTACTGACTCAAACACATGATGTGACTCAGAAACTGAGAGTATTATTTGCACAACAGAAGAAACACGACACTCTTTGCTGGCTGTTTTGTTTTCTGAAAGTTTGCTAGTTTTCTCACTCGGTGGAGTGTGTGTGTGTGTTTGCTGGCTTTGTTTTTCCCTCAACATACAGCATCCCATGTGTGCTCCTTTAACTGACAGACAACAAAGCTGAACAGCGTACCTCTGAAAGTGCCCTGCTCCTGAGCACTGCCAACAGTTCTCATATGAATTTAGGTCACATGCTCATCGCTGGCTGGTGCATAAACCAAAGCTGGGCTTTGGTGCTGTAAGTGCAGTAAAACTGGCTAAAACATAGTGAAGACTTACTGAAACTTTTTTGAATGTATGTGATTGTGATTTCATGTTGACTGAATGGGACCAACATGCTCTTAAATTAAACCTTACGCAAGCCTTGATGTCAGTTCTCTTTAATGGTTGATGTCCAAAGTGAAAAGTGTTGCCGTTAATCTCAAAACACAAAGAAAGCATCTTTACCTTCAACGTCATTACAACTGGTACAAATATTTGTGCACCCATGTGTTTTAGTTTTACAGACTGTCATATCTACTGTATTTGTGATGTATGTTAGTGTGTCTGATTTATGAAGTGCTGATCTTTAAATGTACGTACACTGTTGCCCGGATAGGGTTTGGATGTACATGGGATCACTGACTATAACTTAATCACTGTCTTAACTAAGTCTGTTCTGTCTGGATAAAATCCCAGGTCAATACAAATCATGTCTGAAAGGATCATTTGGTTTCTGCGTCTTCTTTTAAATCATTACAATACAACTTAAAATAAGATCAAGTAATGTTCCAGGCATCTAAATGCATCTAATCATGTTTACTTTATAAAGTAAACGTACTTTATTTTCGAGTCAGATTTAAATGCACTCTTAGGGAGATAAAGGTTCCTCAAGGGTTCTTTGAATAGGGATCAGTTTTTAGCTACTTAAACATGTTCAGCTACATCTCTGAGAAACTATGTTCCAAATCATGTCTTAAGATCATCTAGTGCTAGCCTTCTCCTTATTCCATATTTTAAACTTAAAAAGAGTAGTGAAGCAGAGTTTTATTTTTATGCACCAAATATCTGGAACTCAATACCATTAAAAATTTGTCAGGGTCCATTGATCTCTGATTTTATAAACCATCACATTTTTTTTTCTGCTTTAGCTCATGAGTAACTTTAGTTATTTACCTTACTTTTACTGACATGTTACTTTTATTTTATGATTATACAATTTTTTTATTTTACTTTTATCTTTATTTACGCACTTAATTTTTAAAATATTTTATATAATTAATTTCTTTCTATAGCTGCTATTTTTTTATTTTATAATTATTATTTAATTTAATATAATTGCCCGTTTTACTTTTTTATTACATTTTTGTTTCATTTCTTTTCTTCATTTCATTCTAAAGACCTTTAGAGTGAAAATTAAATGTATGGATGGTGATATATAAATATATTATTATTATTATTATTATTATTATTATTAATAACTTGAAACCCTCTCTAATTGTTCTCAGGTTCTACATATAACCTTTAAATGTTCCTGCAAAGAGACAACCCAGAGAACCTTTTAGGGTTTTATGTTTAACCTTTTTTCCCCAAAAAAAGATGTGTGATCTGTTAAAACCTTAGAATTTGAAAGTGAATGGAGTACAGTAGGTCTGCAAGGACAACAGTAGGGGGCAGTATATAGATGCAAGTCACTGAATGAAGCTGTTTGGCACTTTTCTGCTTGCCTACATATTTGAGAGCGTTGTTCACATGCTTGTCAAAGATGGGGGCTGAAAGTTCAGATTCCACACATGGAACATTTACAATCCTGGATATGTGTGTTAAAAAAGCAAGTTTTGAAGTACAAAAAATTGGAGTTGTTATGGGGGTGACTCAGTGGAAAGTTGGAGGACTGAGAGAGATTCAGATATTAGATTATTTTGTCCAAGCTCAGAGAAATAAATTAGTTGAAATTTAGTTTAAAGGCTCAGAGAAATTGCCATATGGCAACAGTGTGGGCTAACTGTAACTCTGTTTGCATAATTCCTGACACTTTGTCTGCACACCAGTTAAACCTGACTAAATGCCTTTCTTGTTTCTTGTAAATTTCACACAAATATTTCCCATCAGACCTGTTTTGTTTGTCTGCAAATCGAAAGTAGTTGCTGGTTTGGCCACAAAGGCACTGCATTAATGTCATGAATAGGAACACATCCCCTCCCCACATCCTGTAAATTTTCATGTGAACACAATATCTTCCAAGTTGGCTGGTGCTTCTTTACTCACGTTTCAGGCATCCTCCAAGCCAAGCAGGCGTTAGCACACACAACACAAGATTATGACTGTTCCGCTGGATATTTAATTAATAGTCAAGAATAACCCCTTAAAATAACTTGACCTCGTTTTTAATAGCACTTGTGTTTGGATATGATTAGGAAATACAGACCCTTTTCAGCTCCGCAGGGGAGCAGTGGTTCTGAGTGAAGAGTGAAGAGCCCCCTTGTGCCTGTCTTTCTCTCTCTTTGTCTCTCGATGGTGAAGAGTGGATTGCTTAATCAGGCGTAGCTTTTAAATCAGTCAGAATGTCTCACCAGGGAGAACAAAGAGCTTTGATTGGTTAGCTCGACTCTCATTAAGAGTGAGATTGCTGAAACTTTGCTCATCTCCAATAGACTAGCTAGTGTGTGGGTATATGTATTTATGCATGTGTGCCTTCGTACTGTGTGCTCTTTTTTCTTTTTCTTTCTTTCTTTCTTTCTTTTTTCAGATAATACATGCATTCGACTGAAGTGTGAAAACAGGCCTAGGACAGGTGTGCATGATTGGAAGTGTCATGATGAAGGGGCAGGTGGATGAATGAGAAGAAGATTTGGTAAACGGTATCCAGTCAAAGCACCACCTGCTCACCTCATTCTGGATCAGGAACATCCCTGACTGTATCATCTTCCTGTCCTCATGGATCATGGATAACAATGCATTTTCTTCCACAATTTCTGAGGACTCACACTTTTGGTTTATAAACCTGTTCCTCAATGGTTCTGTTACACTCAAGGGTTCTTAGCTTTCTAAAGGAGTACTACATAGAATCCTCTCTGACAGGGAAACCAGCTGTTGGACCTTTCTATGTAGAACCTTTAATGGTCCCCCAAGAGGGGACAAACCAAATATCCCTATCACCATAAGGATCAGGCACACAACTAGTACCTGACTGCTTCATTTTCACCCTTGGCAGGCAGCACTGCTGTAATAAGTATGGCATCGCCCACCCAAGCAATCTCATTCTGGCTCCCCATCCACAATGACTCATCTAAAAATAAAAGGTCTTAAGGAAACAGAGGACCGTTGGTGGAAAAGAAAAATTAGCCAATATTAAGGTGCCAGCTTAGCTACAAGGAAAGTCGTGGTACCAATAGTTGTGGGAAGAACCAAACTGAGAACAACCAGCCCATGATTCTAGCTCTGGACACAGCTAGTGTGAGCTACCTGTGAGCCTGAGGTGTTTTACCCAAAATTTCAGTAACACAAAACAAGAAGCTTAGTGACAGGCTGGCAAGGGTCAGTGTGATGATTGCGCCTGGCAGAATCAAGTTCTTCTTTATGAATGGCTAGTCTATAAAATAAGAAGATGGTGATAAGGAAATTCCCAAATGGTGCAATTCCCAATCTATTACTGTGGTCTCCAGTCTAAATAAGGTGGTGGTTAAACATCATGGTGATACTATCATGTTTTGAGGCAAGCAGCCTGTCACCAAGGGAAATGAGGTTGACCTGAGGTTAGCAAACTACAAGAATGTAGCAGTAAGGACCTGGAGGGCGGTGATAGGGAAGTTACACTTGCTCTTCTACAATACTAGTTGAACTTGTCTTCCACTTGTGATGCACCTGCTTCACTGCTCCCAGTCACACTGGTACAACACTGTAATAAAGTCTGTGACCTGACAGGCCATGGGCATCAGGAGTGGTCCTGACAAGTACCTGAGGTTTACTGTGCACTGCAGGTACAAAAGTAACAAAAGTCTGATTCTGTCAGAAACATTTCCGGGAAGTATTATAGTATTACTGAGCTATTTTCCAGTTTGAACATTTTAAAAGTACAATGTTGTGACATATTTCAGAGAGCACAGTTTCGATGATTGAGGTAGATACAATAAGAGAATTGGCAGTCTTATAGTTTTGTCATCTAATTTGGTACCTAGAGGTAAAAGGAAGACCAATCAGCTAGCTAGGTTACTGATGTACTTTCAAACAATTCTGTTTTCATGACTGTGTTAGTAAATGTATTCACTGTTTATCTGTGGCTCATTACTGCTGCTGATCTGTGTAGCTATTATTAGTGTTAATGATAATGACTACTGTTATTGCTATTATGGAGGTTGTTATTGTTGTGACTTGTCCTCTTCTATCATTATATTATAATATTGTTAGAGTATATTATTATGTTGTTAGTGAATGATGCTATTATGGGGATTACAGGCATGAACTTCTGAAACCCTATTGTTTTTGTTCAGGATTCTTCTTCTTCTACTTCTTCTGCTAGTCTGTAATTGGCTTGCCATGGCTCACTTGATTGAAAAACATGACCATTATCAGCAGGCATTTGACAGAGTTATCAATGGCTGAATGTGACTAGTAACTTTACAGTATATGAATTGCAGCTACTAAGGACACCGCTTGCAAAGGAGTGCTTGGACCCTGGATTGTGGCTATATTTTTTATGAATATTGCTTGTATTGATGTGGCTGTTATTGTTCTTGCTTATCATCTTGTTATTGACTTTGTTGTTGTTGTAGTTACTATTATTGCAACATGGTGGCACAACAGGTAGCGTCGCCTCACATCTCGGGAGTCTCTGGTTCAATCCTGACCTCGGGTTACTGTCTGTGTGGAGTTTTGCATGTTCTCTCCGTGTCTGCCAGCCTTTTTTCTGTTCGCTCCAGTTTCCTCTCACCTCCCAGAAACATTGGCTACTCTAATTTGCCCCTAAGTGTGTGTGTGAAATCTGTGTATACATGGAGAGTGCAGTGGGCTAACTTCACAGCCAGGTTGTACTCCACTGCAACCCTGAGCTGGATAAAGGTTAGTGAAGATGAATGGAGGTATTATTATTATTATTATTATTATTATTATTATTATTATTATGTTGTTGTTGTTGTTGTTGCATTGCCTTTAAATAGCCTCTGTGTAGTTGTTATTAGCAATGTTGTAGTTTTTGATGATGACCATGACGATGATGATGATGGTGATGATGACCATGGTGATGATGATGATGATGGTGATGATGACCATGGTGATGATGATGATGATGATGATGATGACCATGATGATGATGAGTGGGTTCCTCCCCCCCACAGTGTTTGCTCTGTTTGGAGCTCTCCAGACACTTTTTCCAGGAATTTTCCCGGCTTGGCACCGTGATTCCAACACACACACACACACACACACACACCGCTGCTGCTTCTGCTGGGGAGTGCGTGACATCACCTCTTGGCACGGTGCCGTCTCACACACACACTCACACACACACACACACAGAGCCGCACACACGCGCGCTCGCGCGCATGCATTCAGCGGCGTCGCAGCTCTTCGTCTTTTCACAGGAAGGGGCTGGACAGTAGTATACGCGCGCGTGCGTGCGCGTGTGAGAGTGTGCGCGTGTGTGGAGTGAGTCTGTGAGTGAGTGTGTGAGTGAGTGAGTGTGTATTTTCCTGCCACGATGAGCAGCAGCAGCAGCTTCGTGAACATGGCGACGATAGGAGACTTCGCGCCGCACAACACCACCGTCCCCGCCACCAAAGTTGAAATCACAGTGTCGTGCAGGTAAGCGCGCTCCTCTGCGGCTCTGCAGCTCCGGCAGCGTGCACTGAGCTTTATCAGCCAAATGTTCGCCACATATTAGCCACATGCTACTGAAAGTTCGCTACTGAAAGCCTTCTTCTCTCACACTCGGTAAAGAGCAACAGTGTTTCTGTAGCAGCTGGACGGCTTCGCCTCAGAAGTGTGCAACTTGACATCAACTTTGCTTCTTGTTGTTTATTTGTCTGAAAGGAAGCAGCTGTTGTGATTGTTGATTTATGAACAACATTGCTTGTTGAGTCCAATTTAAAATCTACAATCTGCTCTGGGGTAAACATTATGTGGAGCAGCGACTGACAGGAATAACGAGGGCTGGTCAAATATGATAATATTAATATTTCAGTACATCCAGATATTATCACTGCGTCTGAAACAGTGGCATTCAGCCTGGCATCTGGGAAACCCCATGGGTCTGTGAGGCATAATCATGGGCTCTGTGGTTTTTCTTGATTTATTAATATTCCTTTTTTATTGTGTTATGGGCTGGAAACCACAACCCATTATTAACAAAGTTGTTACATTGATTACTGAGTCCTTTATTTACATAAAATCCATGAAATAAATCTGTTCTGCCTGAAAAGGGGGTGCTACAGTGTTACTCACTAATGTTGAAGTCTATTTTCCTTCTTTTCCTGACTGAACTATTTATTTACATTTATGTTAAAAATAGTGAACCCATAGTTTTTCATTAATTATAAAATTGTGTCAATATACTGTGTCGCAATCTGTTTTGTTTCATTGTGCATCGTAAAAACTTTAAGGATTCTGATGAGTTTCTGTGAGGGCGTGCTTGCAGAGGTAATTTTGGTCAAAATAGTAGAAAAGCATGTCTATTTTTATTATTTAATGACACGTCATTGTCACTAATTAGCAGTTATCAATTTAATATAAAACGTAAGGCGTTTTGGAGTGACAACATGGAGGGATATGGTGCATTGTCTATATCACGGTATGTCCCTATGTGTCATGACTGGAGGTGTTTGATCTGACAGTATAGTCAATATCTGTCAGTATTCTTAAATTACTGTAAGCCATTCACCTGATTAATGCACAGCGAGGTAATGGAAAGTGGTTTGGGCATGTGTTATTACCAGTGAATCACCATGGATTGTAGAAGAAGCATTGAGAATGTTGAGAAAGGTGCACGTCACTTGTGGTGAGTGTTGTTTAGTGTCCAGTTGTCTCCTCCCTCTGGTTATTTCATACATGCCTCCAATGATTAAGTCAAACTATGTACGTATGTTGCAAGAAGACCATTTGTATGTGTAGGAATTTATGTTTTAGGCTACGTTTGGGTTTTTACTTAGCTGTTGTATCATCGTCTTGTGGTCTTCAGTTCATGTAAAGCACAAGCCTGGGGAGCAGTGACAAACACAATAACATGTCCAAAGTGAAGTGGGTGGTGAGGCAGATGGGTGCATGGCGAATTGTTCTGCTCTGCGTCCCCTTGGGCAAATTTGCTGGACTCTGTTTTCTCCACACGGCTGCACGCCTGGCGAGGAGTGCCTGCGCCGGTGCCATGGTTACCAGCAGGTACATGCCTTTACTGTACATGAGGGGTACTCTGTCACCATGGTTATTATTTAACACCATGGAGATTGGGAGGAGGAACAGAAAAGAAATAGAGAGACAGATTTAGTTTCTGCATTGTTTTTTGCATCCACATGGTGTTGTATTTCTCTTTCACAACCAGAGCAAAACCATGCCAAAGTCTGCAATAATTTTGGACTAAGGAGAGGGCTGCCAAATATTTAGAAGTATGCACATTGTTCATGTTTGTTTTGTTACCCCAAAGATGACATTTTGCTAGCGATATCAAAAATCACCACAGTGCTGTCAAGTGGTCAAAAGGATGTTTAATTTTCATCTCTGACAGTAGACACTAATTAAAATCACAGATTTATATTGATATGCTTGTTTAATACATTATTGTTTCTATAGTAACAGCTCCACGTAAAAGACAGATACTCCATGTAAGACTAATAATAAACTGATTAATAACATGTTAAATGTTGATATGTTGATATATGACGTTTTCTGTTAGGAGACTTTTATTTAACATTTATGGAAGGGGTCTCGGGTATAAGCACTTTGTGATGGTCAGGATGATTTTCTCTGTGGGAGAGTCTTTAAAACAGAGCTCTGTCCGCTTTCTGGTTTCACTGTAACTCTGGAACTGTTTCGAGCTGCTATAGCATAAGTGACAGCGAGAATATATTTGTCTCACAGACGTTCCGCAGCATTGGGTGTAACAGTAAACGGAATGACATGTCGTTCATGAATTGAAATAAATAAATAATTGTAATCATTGGAAAATTGATGCAGTATAAGATGAATAAAACTCTTTGGGGCATGCTGTTACAGGAATATAATTAAATATGCCTTGATAACAGTAACTCCACCACACCACAATTACACCACCCATCATTGTTGTTATATGTTCCTATAACAGCACTTGCCATTATGTTTTATTGGTTACGGTTGACATCAAAGGTCCGCAAGTGTTTTGGCAGTTAGTGTGAAGTTCATTCACTTCATAACATCCTGAAATTAGTAAATTGGATATGTTTATGTGAAAGTGTGATATCGCTCTCTCTCAATGAGTGTTATACATGTTATATAAGTATCTATTTCTTCCCTCTTTCCTTGTTAAATAGTGTATTTATGTATTATTTTGGATTTTAAAAAAATTGTCTTTTCGTGGTTAGTGACTGTGTCATTCTGGTGTGTGTTGTCTGTCTGTTCTGGTTGTGATACATATCTGTTTATAAAAAAATTCCCATAATGCCCCCTAATGTCTTCATCAGGCTTTTTTATAGGCGTTACACATGTTCCTTTGCCACCAGATTCTGGAGTTCAAGTTTCAGCATGAGCAGTTTCTTGTTCATGTCCTTACCATAAGCACGTTTGCTGGAGGGGTACACGACAGCACAGAATAGAGAAATGTCCTGAAGTGGTCCGGAGTGGCTTTGCACTGGGTCAAATTAGGTCTGACTGCAAGGAAATAGCTTGTTTATTCTGCTGCTCCCTGAGCTTCTGAAAGCCTCTCATTAAAACTGAAATGACATGGTGCCAAAGTATGACTGATAATTTAACATTATATCTGTACATAAGAAGGTGATTTCAAATAAAAACTAATTTTCTGCTTTGTGCAAAGGGCACGCATGAGAGAATTCGTCATACTGTGTTGAGCAATCAATACAAATCAATTGAACAGTACTGTCCAAACTCAGGGAGGAAGAAATCCTTAGATCTCTGAAATAGCTGGCTCTTTTTCCTTCCTTTTGTATGTAGATCAAAACTTTCTGTCTTATTTTGCAGCTTTGGAAGCTCTGCTGTCTGACAAGCTTAAGAGTGTCCTTTGGACGTGTGATTGATTGGAAATGCTGTCCATTGGCCTTAATCAATTCAGTGCTCAAAGCGGATTCCAGCACTTATAGCTCTTTTCACTGGCTCCCACACAGAGCGCTCGATACCCACAGAAAATGTAATAAAGCATTAATGCTTAATAAAAGAGGAGCAATGTCGTAACTAATCAGAGTTTAGTGTCTATTATTTTTTATCTCAAGTGCCCTTCTTTGCTAAGAGAGACATTGTTTTATTGATATTTAAGTGCTACAAAAAAAAGCAGAAGAGGAAAACGGGACATGGAACAGCCTGAGGGAGTAAATAAATTAAAGAATATAATAAATACAGAAAAGTGAGACTTTGTAGGTGTTCAAACATAATGTCTATTCATAATGAACAAAAAAAATTCTGAAAATCAAGGCCAGTGTTCTAGTGACACAAAACTCAACTAATGTAAATAAGCAAGAAAAGATCATAATGTACAGATTAAGTAGCAAAAAAAAGCACTGGTTTTACCTAGCGTTGCAGTTTATTTAGTCTGAACCTAGACTAATTTATAAATGCAAATTGTAAGCAATTAAGTAAATAGTATTTTGTATGTTGTGTAAATGTTTGATGGTAGTAGTAGCTATATACATGGACATTTTAACCAGTTTTGCTATTCTTTTTAAACAAATAGTATTCATCAACAAAATATTTATATTCTTATTCAATTCAATTCAGTTTAAGATAAGATAAGATAAACTTTATTGATCCCACAGTGGGGAAATTCACTTATCACAGCAGCTCACAGACAGTTAAAGTGCAGAAAAGGAAGGAAGAAAGAAAAGTTAAAACTATAACTATATACTATAACTATATATACACCCTTAGGAATAATAAAAGAAATAAAATTATATAAAATTATATAAAATTTGTAAAATATTGCACATATGAACATCACAGTAATGCGGTGTTGTAAGAAATAAAATGATATAAAATTATAAAATATTGCACATATGAACATTACTGTAATGTTTATTTCAATTTATTTTATTTATTTTTTTACAATGGACATTGTCACAAAGCAGCTTTACAGAAATTGTATTGAATATTCTTATGTATAAATAACAAACGCAATTATTTACTGCATGCGGCTATAACTAAGATGCGACTGTTTCAGACTGATGTTGATGTAGAACTTGTCGCAAGAACTTTGTCCGAAAAAAAAGAAATAACATATGTGTAGCCCATGTAGATGATAGGTAGACCAAATGTAAAATTATTGTGTCTGTAATATACTGTATGACTTAGTTAAAGTGTCACCCTTTCCATAATGTTACTAAATGGTCCTGTTAATATAATGCCACACTGTTTAAGAATAAACTTGTCTGTGTGTCCAGGCATGAAGTGATGTCTGAGCAAGTGAACAAAAAACTCCTTCCACTGGGACAGAACCTTAGCTGAATACTAATTAAGTAAACAGATCCAGAGAGGAGCTTGCTTGAAGTTGGTTACAGAATACGCAGTAAAACGGCTGATATTGGGGATTTCTTACTTGCTGCAGTTTACCATGGCCTAATATAGCGTTTATATTTTTTGCTCTTGGACTTGACCTACGTTTAATGGGGAATGTTAACTTGGTGGTCGATGCCACCATTTTTCCGTTCAGAGTACAAGTCCTGCAAAGAATCTCAGAGAATTGTCTAGCAGTTAGTCCCTGCAGTAATGACCATTATAAAGGACTCTTTTAAAGCAACTGCAGTGCTTGAGTTGTAATGGGTCTACCAATGGCTGTTGTGAGCAATCTCCTTTCAAAATCCTCTGTGCAGGCTTTGTGACTTCGGAATGAATTGCATCAAAAGTGTCCTCCAAGGAAACTCTACAATTGCAACATCACATCCTGAGTTGGTGATTATGTTCTTGGCTAAGTTGTGAACTTTCAATTCACTGTAGAAACCAACAAGAAGTGTTTTTCTTTTTCCACTTTATTCACTAAATTATTCATAGCTACATTTTAAGGCTTCAGAAAAGAAGAACCAGGAGAGTGTGTTAGAATGATTTAATTGTGGCTGGCTTTATGCTTCCGAGAATTGAAGTTTTAAAGATTCATAAGTGTGTGTTCTCTCACTCAGAAAAGAGAGTGGAATGTGAATGAGTGGGTGTAAGTGCTGGAGTTTATCTTTAGGCGAAGAGAAGACTTCCTGTTTACAATGGTTTACAGGGTGAACCCACACCTTCAGTGCTGTCCTGATAAACCTTATCTATCCAGTTCTGTCCTACATTACAGCACCACGCCCCTAGTGGAAGTGCAGTCTTTCCAAGAAACATGCTAAACATCTCTCTTGCAGTTTTTTTATATGTGAGAACAGATTTGAGAAGACTTTTATTTGTTTAAGCTTCTATAATTTTTACTTTATAGATTTCAGAGAAATGAATGACGGAATATAGGGCTTCGTCATGCCTATTTATAAACAGGCGTGATTTATAAATCATGAGCAAACATTTCCCCATGATTTTATAGCATTTTCAGCCTACGAGCTCATCTCATTTTTGCTGGATTCATATCTAATTCCTTCCTCCACACCCTCTGTGTGTTAAACAACAGCTCTGGTTGCTTGTCCCAGCCATGCTTCGTGCCCGACTCAGGTGTTTTAGTGCTTGGGGTCTCTTGGCTCCATGATTGAGGGAGTTACAGGAGCAGGAAGGTAGTCTGAGCACCAGCTGGGTCCACAATCTCCTGAGAAATCACTGCCTCATTCCCAGGTTCTGCAGGTTGCCTAACGTGCACGAATTAGGCTGGAAATATCTGCACATCAGGCAGAGCATGACTGAATCGCTGTGGCTCCCGGAAGCTCCCCGTTAACACTTTTTTTTTTTTACAGCTGGAAATCAGCACGGTGCCCTAAGCATGCAGGTGCTCCGGTGAATTCTTGCATGGGTTCGTAATTTGCATGCTGTCTGATTGAGAAGGGGAGCTTAATTTCTCATGATAGATCTATTTTAACCTTGCATCTAAAGGCTGCGCACTGCTAGCTGTTTGAGAAGGCGACAGCTTAGCGGGCATGCTGTGGCATGAGCTGTTCAGAGCTTCTGGAATTTTCCCTCTCACCTGTTGCTTGAGTAGGAAAAGAGAGGAACGGGTTGGCTTATAGTCTTGAAGTGAAGTCAGGCTTGGAATTAAAAAAATAATAAATAAATAGCTTGCTTTGTTGGAAATGTGGTCAGCGTTTTTCCATGATGTCTTATAACAGAACAAGTGTTTTCTTCAGTTATTAACTGAAGAAAGGATGAGTTTAAATATTTAGATCTTTCAATCAATGGTGATCTCTCAGGGCCAGACAATCCTCTGCTGACTTAATAATTCTCACTGTAAAGAAAAAGAACAGGACGAATATATTCTGTCTGAGTTTCTCTATTCACTCCCACCTTTGCTCAAGTATACTGGCTTCCTTTGTTAAAACAAAGCTGTGTGGGCAGAGGGGCTTTTAGTCATTTTAGTCAATATTTCAAGTCTAAGTCTGAAGTTCGCCTGTCAGGGTCTTTGGAATATTGAGTGAATCTCACAGTAGTTTATATGTACAGATATACATACAGATATAGATATAGACCTACAGTATATAGCTCTTAATGAAATTCTAATGATGTCATTTTAGCCACCATACTGATCTTCTGTTTATGCATTTGAAATGAACTGCTGTAGACAGACAAGATGTAAACATTCATTCATTCAGCTCCAGTAAGTGCCGTATCCTGGTCAGGGTGGATTACAGGAGCACTGAGCGTGAGACGGGAATACACCTTGGATGGGATGCCAGTCCATCGCAAGGTTGAAGCGCACACACATTCACATTTAGGGGTAATTTAGCATAGCCAGTCTCCGTACTGTACTGACATGTTTTTGGGAGGTGGGCAGAAATCAACATGAACACGAGCACAACACGTGAAACTCCACACAGACATTAATCTGAACCAAGGATTGAACCAGGAACACTGGAGCTGTGAGGCAGCAACACTACCCGCTGCAACACTATGCCTTTTTCAAAATGTAAACGTAATTCCAAAAAATCCAGATGTAACAAAAATGGCAAAGTTGTACACTATTTTTCGACAGTGTAAGTATTGCAGCAAGGCATTTAATGTTTAAAGGTTTGTGTAAAAGTTTTATTTCACTGGTATAAGAACACCTGAAAAACAATTAGCTAGCTACCAAGATTTTCTCTGCAAACATTAGCTTGCTAGATTAGATTATTTATTTCATGAGGTTCAGATAAGAAAATAATTATTTTAATTGAGATTATAATCTGACTTGGTAATGTTCAATAGTAGGCTATATTGTGGTCTAAGATTTGTATTGAGATAAATCAGATGGTGTTTACTACAGAAAGCTAGTGACTCTAGTGAGTCATTTGACAATACACATCAGGAAGTACATGCAAAATTGGAGCAGTAGTTTCAGCAGTCTCACCTAGCTAGGTCTATAACATACATATTTACAAGTTAAATGGGAATATCATTTCAGATTGTCCTATTCTCCAGCCAGTCAAATTGTATTATTTGTTTGTAGTGGGTGTAATTCATTAAATCTGTAATAAACAAAGGCCAGCTTTTAGGCTTTTATACATTTTGCATATGGCCCTGATGGAGTGACTTTGCTTTAATAAAAAAGATTTTGCATCTTTTTACATTTGCATCTTTTTTTCTAACAGCAATAGTAACAGCGTAGTTTGTCGACAGTTATTTTCTTTAAGTTAAATGACAGCCTGAAAAAAAATAATTGCTGATATTTGTTTGTCCACCATTATATACATAGGAGAGCTGTGGGTTCATTATGATCTTTTGGCATTTAGAACAGTTTCCAGTATTTTATAGGAATGTACTCATTTAGAGTAGTAATAATTTTCCATAATTTTCTGTTCCCTATACAGCAGAGGTGTTGTGCTAGAAGACGAGTTGAATGAAGAACGTTAGTCAGGGTCATACTGATGGAACGGTTCAGGTGCCGGCAAGATTAATGACTAAACATGTCTTGTAAATGCCAGCAGACTGAACTGCCTTTTCATATTTTCTTTGTCACAGTGTATGGGAAAGTCACTTTAAACTTAATTATTTCAAACAAAGGCATGTAATCAATTATGTTTAGTCAGCTGAATGAATGTCAGGTTCCACTTAAAAAGGACAGACTCAAATTCATCATTATGTTAGTTTGTGTGTGTGCGTCCATAACGGTTAATAAGAGTCTTCGTACACCCAGGTCAGGGTAGCGATTACAGCAAAAAAACAGTAACATGTCTACCTTTAATGAGGACAGTAACACACCGAATACACCCTCTGATTGACTCATTTTGATTGACTCAAGCATTCACTGGGGTTCCAAGGGTCTGGTGAAGCTGTAAATTCCAGTTGCTATGTGACTCATGGTGGTGAACCGCCTCTGGGCCGCAGCTCCCTGAGCATGATGTGAGATTTATACTACACCACTTAGCTCCAGTGAGCAAAGCAATACATGATCAGAGATCAGAGCTCACATGGAAGGAGGAGATCGAGTGGGACACTGCAGGTGTCCACAGGCTCTGCTGGAGCTAATGATCTTGGCAATGTTGGTCTTTCAAAGTGAATTATTTAACATTATGGTAAACTGAACATTTAAGGTAGATTAGATTTCCTGATTTTGGGCTCCATCCTGATATGTCAGAGAAATATAACTAGTGCTACAGTAGAATTCAGATGTGCAGACAAGCGAGGCTGCATTGAAATGGGCCTGGAGTGATATTTTTGGCACTGTAATGCGTCATGATGAGAGAAAGCCTTCGTATTGACCTTTAGGCCCATAAAGATCACATAATGGTGGGTATTGAGGAAAATGACAAGTGGGTCTGAATGTATTGAACAACGACGAGCAGCCTGCTGGGCCCCTGCTTAATGGCTCCATGAGGAAGACAAAAGCAACAAAGAGAGCAGAACATTGCAAGCCAAAAAACTGACAAAACTGAATCAATGTACAGTTGCCTCGTTGGGACGAAGCCAAAAAGCCAGGCATGTGTTTGAAGCCAAGTGCACACTGCAGATTATAAATGTCGATTAGCATCTAGTTTGGGTTTGTACAGCAACCTTTTGGAATATCACTCTGCTGCATTGCGGCTCAGCAAGTAGAGCTTCTGCATTGTTGGTAAAATAACTATTGGTATTGGTATTGTGGGTGGCTGGATTAAGTAAGAGTTGGTCAATTGTTTTGCAAATGCAAAGGTCTGACAGCTGCTTATTTGGAAATGATGTGAATTATGTGTTTTTCTTTGAGCTGTTAACATTACGTCAGTCATCAGCTGGTAATTAGGCTGTGTGAGAGATGGGGCTTGCTGAACTGTGGCTTCCCTATCACACAGAGGGCTTACCGCATGTCAGATTTTAATTTTCAATTGATGACAATGTATAGATGTGAAGTGGGGCTTTACTTTTTAGTTTCTTTGTAATGATGGGAACAGTGATGGTATAGATTTGAGCCTAGACCTAGTGGCATGACTAATATTGTCACTGGTGAGTTGTAAGCTCAGCATTCAGAGTCAGTCTTGTCCTAAAAGCTCAAAAATTGGGACCTTTGTCATTATCCCTATGACTAAGGGAAACGATGACCAACAACTCGAAAGGGTATAAGATGACCTAAGTGAAATAGGCACACACAGCATGACAGAGAGAGAGAGATAGAGAAAGAGAGAGAGAGAGAGAGAGAGAGAGACGCATTTGAAGTCTTCTCAACAAAGAGGAGAGCTTAATACTGTAGAACCAATTCATAATGTAATATCTTTGGACACACTAGATTGAATAAATATTTTTCATTGTCTTAAAGACATTTTGATAAAGCTTTATGGTTGAACTTAGTTTTGAAGTGAATGTCTCTGTATACATTTATTTTTAAATCAGAATGTATTTTGTAAAGTAGTTTTTACTTACAAATATAATTGCTTCCCCAAACAAGTAGTTTTTTGTTTAGAACGTAGGAGACACAGTGAGGAGCTCAGCCTATGTGGTATAATGCCTCCTGGTTAAAGCATGAAACTGGCTGAGAAGATGCCAAGAGTATGCAAAACTTCATCAGGAGTAATATTAATATTTAAAATACAACATAGCTCTAATATGTTTACTACTTTTCTTGGTAACTGCATAATCCCATATGTGTTATTTTGTAGTGTAACATCTTCATTATTATTGTAAAATAATAGAAAATAGTAAAAATGAAGAAATCCCTTCTATGAGCAGGTATGTCCAAACATTTGTCTGGTAGCATATATAGCTACAGCTTTGGCCTCGAATAAACGGCTTCAGGGCTCCAGGCTCTGACTGTGGGAATTTTTCATTTGCAGGGTGCCCGTCGATCAGTGTCACTAGACGTGTATTAATCTGAGGCTAATGGGTATGGGCTGTTGACCTAGCATACAGAATTATAATTAGGGATAATATAAATTCAACCAAATGTATCTGGAAAACAGTGAATACTCTCACTTGTCTGTCAATGAGCCTCAGTCCCACTGCAGAGTACTCTGTATAGCATTGTTCAGACAGTTTTTGGGGATGTATAATGAGGATAATTTCCATCTGAGGTAGCATTAAAAAGTTTATAAGTTTAAGTTTATCAGACTGCAGCTCCTGTCCAAAATGCCGCTATAGTCATTTGAATAAAATGTTAACTAGAGATCACATCTCAGTTAATGGAAAGATTTATCTTTTGTAGTTTAGTACCAGGCTATGTCAGGTTAAAATGTAGTGAATGTAGTTGCCTAAAAACATCAACACATTCATTCAGAGCAAAGCCATCTGACCTGCATATATACTGAATATACACACATAAACCCTGTTTTCACAGCTACAAATCTACAAACAGCTTCTCAAAATGTACATGAAATACGTACATTCCTTGCGGTCATCCTTTTCAGTAGAACACTCCACAAGGCGCCTTTGCCAGGGTCGTACCAGCATGGTACCTCTCTCTTAGTGACTGCCTTGACTATTGATTTCCTCCTGTTCTTCATTGTTCTTATTCTCACCCCAGAGACAGGGTCCTACTCATATTAACACCCACTCCACTCTTTGCACAATGTCTGCTTTGCGGTTCCTGTTGTTTTTTTAGCTGGGAAAGTGCCATTTGGAAGTGGGTGGTATTCAGCTGTATCTATGAATAGAATATGGTGAATGCCAATAGAATTTTTTTTCTCTCACTTATAACTAAGCTAAAGATATGCTGAAGAAGATTTACAATCTTTTTTCCTCACTCCAGCCTGAAATTTTTATGATGGAAGATAGTGGTGATAACTTCCTTCACAAATGCCAAAAAAAAAAAAAAAGTTTTTGCACGACATTAGTTTTACATTGACATCTCTCTGACAATAAAACATTTCACTACATTACATCATATGTACATAATATGTGTGTGACAAATAAAGAACCTTGAACCTTGAACACAAGGAGCTTGTTTGATTCCATCCTTTAAAGGTGTTAATCAGTGATTTTATTTCCATTTGAAATGGTAGTTTGTAGTTTTTCACCCTCCATTCTTGGAAAAAGTTCCAGTCCATTATACCTACTCTTTTTCTTGCCAAAATGTGGTTTGATCATTTTAGTCCTCCATCTGTGATTTTACACGCAGATGTTTCTTCTGTTGGAAAACATTCGGAGCTCATTTATAACTGATTGTTTCATGCATTGAGAATCCACTTGACAAATGCTCCCCAGTTTTGAGAGAGCTTTTTGTTCATCAGAAATGGCGAGACCGATGTATTTACACATGTATAATGTATAAGCTCAGACCTCCTGAAGTGGAGGATTGGATTTAAATGTGTTCTAAATGTGTTTTTGGGTGCATTTACACATTTTTATTTGGAATGCCACTATCTGGATGTAATGCTGAAATTAAAGAGTTTAAATGGGGTGTAAACTGCTGCTACACACGTGTTTATGTGTACATGCCTCCATCACTTCCAGCACTCACAAAACGTTGAACGATTTATAAGAGTCTCTCATAAAATGTTTTGGTATGAGTCATATCACTTCATCTCCACACCGTCTTCACTTTGAAAGGAAAAATTAAAATAAAGTAAATATTAGTGGAAACTTAATTGTCTTGTATTCATTCATAGCTTAATTACTGATAAGACATGCAAATATTTTATAACAGACATCGCCGTGACAAATTAGTACTGTCTGAATAGGACTTACGTGCAGGTCCTGATGTGCATGCTGTTAGCAGCTGGAATGGAGAATTTGAAACTGGAAGTCAGAGGGAGGGATCTGTGTCCGTCAGTGTCCATCACTGTCAGCACACCGACATGCTTTCTGACAAGCTGCTTGGGAGCAAACGGCTATGTCCACATCTGTTTATCACCACCACATGACTCCTGCTAGAGGATTCCTGGTGTCTTTCCATGTTTCCTCATTACTGTTGGGATCTTGTTATCCCCAAATTAAATGGAATCATAATTAGAGAATTTGCTCCCCTTTTTGAGGGATGTAGTGTAGATTACAGCCGTATACTACCAGATAGACTAATGAGGCAGGGGATTCACACAAGGATTCATGTGGTTTTGGTAAACTGACTCTGTAGTGCTTTGCTGGATGGATGAAGCCTCATGGAAAACACGCTAAGTGCTTCTCATTTAAAAATCAGCATCCTTAAACCAAGGCTTCTAATCTCTTACGTCAATTAAATGGATCAGAAATACTGTTTATGGGTATAAACTCATCATTTCCTGCTTTTTTTTGAAGATCAGGCATCTTCTCTTTGTTGTGATTGCTAGAGAGCTAACACTGCTTGCTACAGGCTAAAAGACTAACCTGTAGCAAGTTACTGAGGGATGTTTTGACAGGAGACCCCACACCCAATCAGATATTGCTTCGTTTATTTCTGAAATTAATTTCCTACATTCAAGACATTTGATAAAGAGATGAGGGTGATATCCATCTCTTCTATTGTCCCTTGGTGCTTCTTACTTAAAGTAACAGTTCATAATTTTCTGCTGCCTGCATGACGAATTGCATTTGCAATAAAAACATTGACAAGATTTCCCAAACAACCTTTTCTTCACAACCAACCCAGATTTTGTCGTGAAACGAATAAAATCTCATGAAACTATGTATCCACGTCTATGGTTCCCTTTGATACAGGAGACAGCTGGAAGATCAAACAAAAATAAAGAGAAGTTGTAAATTCACTGAAGGTGAAGACGCATATTTGCTTCTGGTAGAGGTTACTTTCGCTTTGTGTGGACTTTATCTAGGTGACCTTTGACCTGCAAATTCACAAACCTGCTGAGAAGCTGCTGATTATTAATTAGTGCTCACACCAGACTTTTGCCCAGCTGTTATTTACAGCTGTTATTATTAAAAGCTGGTTAGCTAATGTTATCCCTACATTCTATCCAAAATCACATGATATCAGTTCTGCCTGTAATCACGTGATGATTGTGTAATTCACCAGTATCACAGGATCAGTTAGTCTACATGCTACCAAAAAGTTTGGCTAGATCTGACTGGGAGAAATAGAAATCAGTCACATGTATCCCAACAGGTGGAATGTGCTTTTGATTTCTATTTGATTTGATATCAATAGACGAAGTGTAGGGAGGATTGTGCTGTGTGTTGCCATTTCATATCTTCCAGTATGTAGGACATACTTTTCATATACTTTATGCTTTATAACTTTTTATATTATTAAGTATCTCAGGTTCCTATTTGGGCAGACAAGTTGTTTTCCTTTCCTGTCAGTAATAAGAGTATAAAGACCATTTTTGGTCTGTATACTGTTGCTCAGATCTACAAAAAGCAGTCAAACAACAGAATGTATGTTTTACTATAATTGTAAACAGTTTACTGCAAAGCAGACACGCCGTTATAATTTTGTAACAATTGTATATAGTAACTTATGCACTCAGCTGGTTGCTTATAACTCCAAACATTTCTGTAGATTTCAGCACATGTTTTATCAGTTATACTGTTAGCATGGAGTCGACCTGTCTAATGTATATGCTAGGGATTTGGTGGTAATTTTTTTTCCCTTTCTGCTTTTTTTTTAAAGCATTGTTGGAACCTCAGCTCATGAGTTGCTTATTAGGGAAGAGAGGCAGAACAGAGCAGCTGTGTTCTAGCTAGGGGCAAAGGCTAGATGACTGTAAACAGAAGCTTAAAATGAAGAAACTAGACAGGTCGACAACATGGCAATATTACAAAGGTCTCAGGGTTCCAAAATTGTATGATTATTAATGGTTTAGAAACACTTTGAAACATTGCAGAGGCACCTTTCATGCCACTCCTTCATGATGAAGACTGTAGCAGTAATCATATGTAGGTGTTGTCTAATATGTAGAGCTGCAGCAGTCTCATCAGTTGAGTCACAGTGAAATTGAGAAGGCAAGCTTCAGCTGATGAATTCATCTCCAGTCAGGTCACATAGCAGAGCTTTTCATTATTCCAGTATGGCATGGCTGTGTAAAAACACAGGGTTCTCCTGCCCTCAGCCTGCATTCCTCACCACGGCTTTCCCATTGCGCTGTCTAAAACACTCCACCACCTGCATGGACAAAAAAACCTCTCAAATAGCTGAGCCAAGCATCGAAGCTGTGTGTGTGCCAGCTTGTGTATGGTGTGAGTGTGTGAGCTCATCCAGCCAAGAGCCAATTCAGCTCTTAGTGTCACATATTTCTATGAATTTTTCATACTCTATTTAGATCCTTCATACCCACTGTAAGACACTGTCTTATTTCATTGTGCATGGATGTAAAATAGTGTTAGTGCATGACAAATTACACCGCAAGCTGCATTAATCAAACTATGAAGTGCAAGAAAATGTATTAATTCATAACCCGCTCTAAAATATAATAGTTACAAATGGCTTGTGAGTTTGTAAAATTGTACATTTGTAAAATGATACTGCTTTTGAAAAGGCAGTTTAGTGCTAAAAAAAATAGGTGTGCCAAATCAAGGTCAAGAAATGACTGAAGTTGATTTTATTTGATTTCCGTCACGTTTCTGTGTCTCGCCTATAGAAATGTGGATTGAGGCTGAAAGGTCATAAAAAGGAAATCAGACATCCATGGCTGACAAGATGAAGCGTAGAGTGTTTTTTTGTCTTCTTTTTTTCCCCCTACCCGTCTATCAGCTCTTTTCTAAATCGCTGACAGCCCTAAGGAGCAATTGGGCTATTCGTTTCAAATCCATTCAAGCTATGTCTTCCTATCCTGAATATTGAATGCTGTGGATCTGCCAGTCTGCCAGTTTGAAATAAAGATTGACACTGGGCGCTTCTGGCATTTCCCATTCACAGGACTGTTGCTAGTGTAAATGCAACCAGTGCTGCTTCATTATACTATTTTTATTGGGCTTTTAAAATAAGATTTTGTAGATATTGTCTGTTCATCTGCGCCTTAAATGGCCTGTTTTTATCCTGTAGATTTAAAGACAGTGGCAGTTGGAAAGCTTCCCACATGGCATGGAGATGTTAATGCAATCTGGAATTGTTTATCATATTTTGGTTCGTTTTAACCCAAACAGCTGGAGCTGAAATATAGAGATAATAAATGTCAGCCAGTAAGATGCTCACAATGATTACAGTCCATTCTTTCTGATCTCTTAATACTTAAAAAGAAAATCTGTATAAAACACAGCACAACTGTACCAGTCATTTAGATTACTTACACTGTGTGTGTGTGTGTGTGTGTGCATGTGTGTGTGTGTTGTATGTGTAATTGTTTGTGTCTGTGCAATATTTAGAGTACAATATGACAGAAACGATTGCGGTTATTATGTTGAGTGATTGGAATGGGTTTGGAGTGTTATTAATGGGGAATCCAATTTTTTCAGTAAACAGGCTCATAAATCTCTCCACTGGTTCATCAGAGCACTGAGAAAATACTCAACTAGAACATGTCAGGATAACCAGCATGCTGACACTGGCGGAAATTGCCTTGTTTCATTTACATGGGAGCAGAGGCCATGCAACTAGTCAAGGCTTCATTTGAGTGAGATGCAAAGGGAAGTCATTCCCCTTTGGTAGTTTATACAGAAAATTATAGATAAGTTTATTTTATTTTATTTTATTTTATTTTGTTTTGTTTTTTGTTTTATTTTATTTTATTTTATTTTATTTTATTTTATTTTATTTTATTTTATTTTATTTTATTTTATTTTATTTTATTTTATTTTATTTTATTTTATTTTATTTTATTTTATGGTGACTGCTTGTATGGGCATAATGCTGTAGTTAAATGATTAAATGATCAAATTCATGTTAATAGAAGACACATCCATTACAACGTTCACATGGTTGTTCAAGATCTCTTGACATGTAGCTTGACATGGGTCAGATTTCATCCCCAAAATAACATGGTACTTGTAGTGCACCTGATGGTGCTCAGTTACTTGAGGCTAAGAAGAAGGAAAGGGCATTTCTCTCTCTCTCTCTCTCTCTCTCCCCCCTCTCTTCATAGTTATTTCATAGCCAGGTAGCACTCCTAGAAGCCACGGCTCACAGCGCTGTGTGAGTGTATTATGTAAAAGTAGCACTAGAGTTTTCAGATAATGGATCAATGCACAGAACGAGAGAAAAAAGAACATATTAAAAAGTGGACATATTAACCTGCTACGCAAGCTAAGTGGCTATGTAGTAAGGCAGTGGAGGTTATAGAATATGGACATTGTTTAAAGAGAGAAAGAGAAATTAAGTATAATAGCCAGTTTTAACCAGTGAAAGAGTTTTTATGGCTGGCATAGTAGATAGTGGTGCTAGAGAGAGAGAGAGAGAGAGATTGGTGCCCTATCCTGACTAGCGTAAAGTGCTTACTGAAAAATCATAAAGGAATTTTGTGTGCTGGTTCTAATGTTTCATTACGCTATGTTGCATTATGCTAGATTAATATATTAGTGGCCTGGTTCATTGGGTTAGCAATATTTTGGGCATCCTTTTATTTAATTAATTAATTAGTTAATTTTTTTTTTAACAGTTTGACCTCTCTTTAACAATGGACTCTCAGCCTTCTGTGGAGACCAAAATCATCGCAAAGAAATATTGTGTTTAATAGTGTGGCAGGGTTCTGACCCGAACATAATGTGTGTGTGTGTGTGTCTGTGTGTGTGTGTGTGTGTGTCTGTGTGTGTAGTGTCTCTGCTCAGTTCACATTTTCATGTCAGGAAAAATTAGGGCAGGTCTCTTCGAGAGAAGCACTGAGAGTGTTCCAACAATCTTGCTGTTGACTGTGAGTGTGTGTGTGTGTGTGTGTGTGTGTGTGTGTGTGTGTGCATATCTGTGAATAAGCTCACACATGGATTTCTGTATGCATGAAGCCTTCATGTGCATGCACTGGCTTGTTCCATGTGTACCATGTTGCAAGAAGTTTTGCAAAAAAAAATTCTGAATGCATTTTAATAGTTGTCTTTGGTGTTCATTGTCTTTTAAAGCACTTATCTCTCGGATCAGTATCAGTGCTCGATCTCACGCACCTCCCTTCCTGACTGGATGCTAAAGCCTGTCGTATTCTAGATGGTAGGAGGGAGTGTGTTTTTGGGAGGCAGTGTGAGGTGGCCTCAGAATCTAGTTCAGTGAGTTGTCGTATTCTCCATGGAGGCATTATGTGGGTCAGGCAGCAAGAAGAGAGAGGAAGACTCAAAGAGACAGAGAGGAAGAGAAAGGGTTGTTGTGATCTCACTCAGGGCAGAGGGCAGAGGGAGACACAGGAAACATTGAGCTTCTTCCACTCCATCTATGTTTGCATTTATGTAGCTGAGTATGAAATATTTTTATGTCTCAAAGTTGCCAAGCTGTTGATAAATTCTTAATTCTAGCAGGTTTATAGTAATTATATATTTTCTTTATATATTAGATATTTACTTCACTGTTAATATAATAATGAGTGGGCGTATCTTAAATGGCTGAGCAGTAACTGACACATCATTGGCTAATAATTGTGTACAAAAATAGAACAACCGTATATGACAAACATGTATCACATATATATTGTGTGAAAACATCCTATATATAACGTCAAATAGTTTTCAAGCATCTTACACAATAAGTTAAGAATAAGTTTTATGTTTATGTGTCTGTACTTTGTGCTAGTTCACTAACCCACATATGCAGGTGCTGGATGCTGTGATGTGTACACAAACACACACAAACACACACAAACAGAGAAGCATGACAGAATTTCCGGGAAAGTAATGTTTTAAAAGAATAATTAATTTTATCATATTCAGATAGCACAAGGACAAATTGCTCTAAATATTTAATACACTCCAAAATTTTCTAATAATCACCCTGAAATCTCCAAATTCCATGCAAGTACGTGTTTATATCTGAAATCTGTTTTTATGTCTTAATTGTGTTCACTGAATTGTGGAAATCATAGAGTTCATCCACCCTTAATGGGGGCACTCTCTCTGTGGCTTCTTTTTTCTCCTCCCTCGAATCCCATGTCACAAAGGCTCACTAGGGGCCGTCACAAGCCCCGCGGGACGCCAAGGTAATGCTGTCAAAAGTAGGCAGTCATGAGCCACCTTCACCAGCAAATCAGAGTGGTAGATTTGCATGCTTAATTAAAGTCTTATGTGGGCAGATATGGGCCTAATTGGACTAAGGATGAAGGGGGAAGGAAAATGCAAGAGAGTGTGTGTGAAAGAGAGAGAGAGAGAGAGAGAGAGAAATGGGGGGTCAGAAAGACAGGGAGACAGAGAGATATAGAGAGATTCCTCCAGACATAACTGCTGAACGATTGTCTGTCCATAGCATGTGTTTTCAGTTCTGGCTCATCATCCTCTATTGAGCTGCTTATCTCTTGGAGACGAAAAAGAGCGAGTGTCAGTCAGAGAGCAAACACGCTTCATTGGCTGCCCGTTGCCAGGGTAACGGTTGCCGGCCCACCGGGCCGAGATCCCACTGGGAGCAACAAGGAGAGACACGCCAAGCTGATGGATCTCTTCCTCTCTCTCTCTCTGTCTCAGTTTTTTTAGTGTTATTTTTTAGCACGACACATAATGAAACATTTGCGCTGTTAGAGTTTGACTTACAAAGTGGATCATTAAAGAAAAGCGAAATAGGAAATTGAATATTGTAAATTCTGTTAAAAGAAAACTGCAAGAATACACACTAGCAACTTTTCACTTTTGCGTTCTCTCACTTTGTCTAACTCTCTTGTGTAGTTTTACTAGGTGAACTGATAACGGTACGAAGTGATAACACATAAGAAGTAATGGGCAGAAAGTAATTCCAGCTTCAAAATGGCTGCTATTGTTTTATCTATGCAACAAGCTTTTGTCTTTATTTATATTTAACAGTGGGTCCTACAATTTGGGATATCACATAAACATTTCTTGTGTTACACCATTTAACCCCCTTAATGATTTTTATTACGAAAAAAGCCTAGCAACAAATCTAGAGACTTTTTAAGCGGATGTTAGCTATTGCAAATGAAGTGAAATGCAAAATTAGCTGGTTGTTAGCCTTTAGCCAAAGAGAAATCATTGAGGGCTTGTCTTCCCCATTACCGTCACAGAAATCTAATGCCTTTAACAAAATTTTTAATGACAAGCTATCGACTGTTAGCCAGTATTTAAATAAAACATTTCTTTCCATGAAACTCTGTCACATAACTGTATCTGTCACATAGATGTATGAAGCTCTGTCACATAAATGCTTTAATGTGTAATGTGTAATGCAAACCTAGGAGCTATAATCCTCCCATATTTTTTAGTTACATTAGTCTTGTAGCTCGAGGGCAAAACCAAAGCAATCCTCGGACATGAAACACGTTTGAATTAAGTGTCATAAAAGTGTCTTTGCTGCCCTTTTTCATACTGGTGAAGGTGATGCTGTGTATATATATATATATATATATATATATATATATATATATATATATATATATATATATATATATTTCTGTGTAAATCACTTGGAGCATTTTGTGTGGAAGGACATTGAGCACACTGACTAGATTCTGTGTTAAAGCCTCTCTAACAGACACTGCCTTATGCAAAGGATTTTTAATTTCCCCATCACACACACCTACACCACTGACTGTACCACTTTAAGTACCGAGGTGTCTCGCAGCAGCCTTCTCATTTGTTCTGTTACTTGTCTGTCTTCTGTCTCGGGGTTTTCATGCTGCTGCCCAAAAGGATCCTGATGGCTGCTGGGTGTCGGGGCTTTAATTAAACACACTGCTCTTCCTTTGCCATGGGGGCTCCTGAAGCTGTCTTACTCTCTCTCTTTCTCTCTTCTGGTTTGTACCTTTTATCCTGTACCTGTCTATATGTTCTGTAACTATATCTCACCTTCTGTAGCCAGAAAAGTGTTCAAAAGGCATCAGACACTGTGGGACGGAGCATGTGAGGCTGACTAGTCTCTTCTTTCTCCTATATCTTTCCCTTCTGTCTTTCTTTTCTCTTGTAGCCCTTGCTTTGTCTTATGATATCTGTCATCCTCTCTGTCATGTTCATAATGAGAGGATTGATCAGGAGAATCATAATTAGATTAATCATTCCCCACTTGAGAGATTAAAACACAATATCTGTAGTCACCAGCCTTAGCGAAAATGGTTAAATATTACTTTAAAGAGAGCACTCACCTCCCATGCCAGGAGAGACAAGAGAGATGAAGGTGAGAGGGAAAAAATGGAGAATAGATTGATTACCTCTGTATAGCTCCAGTGGAGTGTCTCGCAGTAAAAGACCATTTAATTCTTAGGGATAGAGAGCAATAAGGGATGGTCTGTTGGGTTTGTTTACCAAGGGTGTGTGCGTGTGTGTGTGTGTGTGTGTGTGTGTGTGTTTATGGGTGGGTGGGTGTATGTATCCAGCAGATGGTATGACATTATAGTGTATGGCAAGAGTGTGGTAGTGTATATATCTGTATTAATGTCTTAGGACACTGATCCTTTCTGTGAGAGAGAGAGAGAGAGTGTGAGACAGATGCTGAGTGTGAACTGTGTGGAGTGTTTCCTGCTTTCTTCACACACTATCCGGAGGGGATTCTTCAGGTGCAGCACCCCACAGCCAGTTTCAGTTTCAGATCTGATCCCTTTTCACCCACTGCCAAATGACACACTGTGCTAAATGATGCTGCGTTGAGGGAGAACGACAGCTCCATGTGGATGTAAAAACACGAAGCAGGACGAAAGTGTAATCTGTTTCTTTTTATCTGCCTCTCTCACTGGTGTACTGTGCACGGCTGGGTTTGCTACCATGTCTCTCTCAGAGGTTAAGTACACAGTATGAGGTATCACAGCAGCACAAAGAGCTCCTTCTTCCATATGCGCACACACACACACACACACACACACACACACACACATATAGTGTATTTTTTTCCACAGTCTCACACTCAGAATGCTGTAATGATTCCTAAGATGAGGTTCACTCCCACACAAGCCAGAGACATTGCTCTACTTATGGATTAAAGTTCACATCATATATTTCTGTCATAATGATTTTAGAGAGGTTTAATCTCTTCCATCACCTCCCTCTTTCTGTAGTCCAATTAATAAGTAAAGTAAGTAAATATTATTTATAAAGCATATTTGAAACAACAAAAGTTGACCAAAGTGCTGTATAAAGATAAGATAAGATTATATAAAGCATATATAAGCATATAAATCAGATATAAAGAAAAATATATGAACACCAAACCTAAAACATTGATAAAATGAGAAGTACATGACACAACCACACAGGTTAAATGCTAATTGTGTTACGTTTTGAATTAAAAACTGGACCAGAGAGAGTACATCTCCACATGTCCAATGGGAGACTGTTCTATAACCTCGGCACAGTCACTGCTAAGGCTTCAAACTTCATCGTAGAACATGGAATAGTCACTGGTCTGAAGACCTCATAGACCTGGGAACAGAGTAGTCGCACAGTAAGTCAGAGATGTAGGAGGGTGCTAGACCATGCTAGAGCTTTACCAACAAACAGTAAAGCTTTAACCTGGGTCCCGTTATAGACAAGGAGCCAGTGCAAGGACTATAAAACCGAGGTCTCTTTTCTTGGTGCCAGTGAGTAATTTCGTCGCTGCAACTGTCTAGCTGTCAAGCTTTTTCCAAATCGAGATTTGGAAGCTTTGCTGATGCCAAAATACAGCTTATTTTGCTGATCATATCTGAGTTCACAATTGAATAAGATTCTTCAGCCATATTGTCATATTATTCCAGTACTCCTACCTTACGACTCCTAGCTAAAATATAGTGTTGAGAAAGTTTTTGTCCCCTGACTCAATAATCTTTAATTAAAAAAAAAAAAAAAAATCTGACAAAAAATCATATGAGGTTCTGTGAGTCATCCTGACAGTCCTGTAATAATAATTTCCAGTAAGCGCTGTCAGGGGTGTCGGGTCAGAATTGTATGCATGCGTCATCACGCCCCAACTTCAGACATGAAAGTCATCATGTTACACTGTGACAGGCAGCCATTCAGGAGAAAGAGTGCGAGAAAGAGCAAGAGAGAGCGAGAGGCCAGTATAAAGCAAGAATAGGAAAAAGTATTCAGGCATGATGGATCGTTAACTTTTTATTTGATGAACTGGTAAGATATTTATTAGATTCTCTAATTTGGTGGGATGCTAGTGAATGATGGTCATCTGATTTTCTCTCTTGTGGAATTTGTATCATTACCCAGTTGTAAAGTCGTTTTAGCTCAAGAGATAATGGTAGTCAAGTAATGGATAACTATTTGTGCTTGGTGTGCTTATGTGTATTTTTGTACTTCGGACATGATTATTGCACCATCGTTATACAGTTCATGCCCCAATTTGTGTCTTTTAAGTACCTAGTGTTTTGGCTGGCTGGCTAGCTAGAGTTAGTGGGCTAGCTTAATAGTGTATGCCTATTAGGAAAGGCCCCTATATTTGACTTGCAGTCCAGCACTGAGCAGCAAGCTATGAAATTACAGTGAACAATCAATCCCTTCCTTTTCAACCAGAAATTATAGTGTAGCTAGGTAACGTTAGTTGACTAGTTAGTTCTTTAGGTTATGTGCTGTTTTATGATTGTCTAGAATTAACACAGTTACACTGTGGCATGTTCAGGTCTCAATGAATGTAACCAACTGACAGTTTTTTTACTCACTGTCTATGATCATCAAGTGTGTAAATAACACTTCTGTAATACCATAATGTCAGCTGACTACTTGCAATACTCAGAATCGCAAATACTTGGACTGCTTCCCAAATACTAGCATGTCAGTATAGCTTTGGCGTCCTTACTTTTTACAACATCGTGAAAAGCATGTTGTTTGGAGCACAACCTTGAATTCTCATTGAATGTGCAATACCTGCAGCCCACATGATATAAATTAGGTTAAATCAAATGTGCTGGTGGTGGAAATAATACATGGAATGCTTGTGGTACCTTGAAGAAAAGTTTGCAAAACATCATGCAAAATATCATTTGTTCAGAAAATGCAAAACATGCTTTTATTATGTTAATATTAGGTTGTTGTTAAGTAGTTTACTCTAATGTTATATATTGTTTTACTCACAAGTAAACACTAAAACTGCTCTTACGCTTGCACAGTACTGTGTATGTAAATCTCTGTTTGGGTCTCTCACACTCACATTCGCGTCTTCTTTTTTCTCTCACTCTGTCTATGGTATGTTCTCACGCTCTATTCACTTCCGTATTTCTACTCCATTGAAACTCTTTTACAGCATAAAGCAAAACGGTTGTGCTTTATTACTTCTGTGTTTTTCGTTCTTTATGTAAGACGCAATGAATTGTGTGATTCAGATTAGCACATCTGGTGGAAGTCCTCAGCACAAACAATGAGAACCCAGGCTCCTGTAACCATTATAAACAGTGACATAACCCAGCCAACTGATGAGATTATGTGTTTAAATTGGGTCGTATGGAACATGCTATGAGGATTACACATACAGACAACATGCCTTGATGTGTGATACCATAAATGCACTGTTTTAGTGTAAGATGAGCTTTTGGAGTCATATAGACTCCATATAGACACAGAAAGCCTTAACCAATCCTCAAGATTTGTACTGGATATCAGTGGGTTTGGGAACAGCTTGTTTTAATGGCCCAAAGCTTTGCGTGAGCAGTCACTGGGATTTTAGCTCCCCCTCAAGACCCATTAAAGCTGCCAGAGATGATAAGTACTATTAAGAGGGGCCTCCACACATTTCTCTGATATACTACAACCCATTTTCATAGTACTCACATCAAGGGATATGACGTATATTGTAATAGCCATGTACCCAAATAGCCATGCAGTAAATACCACTAAACAACAAGTACAAAACATTCTCAATTCTTTACACTGACCTGCAGTGTTATGTGGTTCTAGAAGAAGGTTAACCCTTTAGGCTTATGTCAAGCCAGTCACTTTAGTGGAATTAAGCATAATTTGGGTGTTTTGACACAACTATTCACACAGAACACAAAACCATGTACACAAAACACATTTGTGTACATGGCCTAGTGAAGCTTTCTGAATTGAGAGACAAAATGACTGACAGGTCAGTAGAGATTGTCCTGATTGTTGGTCATCCACAATAGTTTTTGAGGGGGGTGTCCCAATAACATCGCCGAATGTCTGGGGCTACCAAGTGCACAACAGAAAAGTGTTCACCCTATTGTTGGTAGATTGAGAGTTTGAATCTCAACAATGCCATAGTCATCTGTGATTGGGAGCCATTTTGGGAGCAAAATTGGCAGGAGGAGTGGCATACTCTCTCTCTGCTATCACTCACAGTGACACCAGCCAATCACGGGCATCTGTGAGAGCATGTATACAGAAGAGGGCAGATAGCACTTTCCTCGAGTGTCCAATTTATGTCTAATGAATAGCACTACACAGAAACCACATGTTCTGGTGAAGTTATGAATGTTGCAGACAGGTTCTATGAATATATTTTGAAAGGATGTTGCAGTTTCAGGGGACATTCAACAATTTGGGCCTCTGTTGGTCTTGCATATTGTAAATGTTTTAGCAGAAAGATATTGTTGGATTGTAGAAAGGTTATCCTCTTTTACTGGACTGTACAATACAATGTTCTTATAGCTTTTGAGGAAGTTCAGAGGATGTACCAAGTGCACCATTTTGTTAGCTAAGTTACAGAGCCTGGGGTGCAACAGAAGCCTCTGAGCAGATATTTTATCGCTGGAATGTGAGGAGAACTTCGCAGAGTGCAAAATGACTGTAAAATCACTGCCTCCACCTTTAAAAGAGTATTCTGTAATGAATTGTGTGTATTTTGCAAAGCAAATTGCAATTGTAATGAAACATTTATACACCTGTCCCTTTCAACCAACTGTCCCTACCTCGTCTGTTGAAACTATGTCCCTGGTGGGTTGCAAATATTGCAAATCACAGATTTAGTAGGGGTGATTTCAAAATATTTAGTGTTTAGTCTATTTGAATTGAACCCTGGTGTGTTTTCCCCTTTTTATGACTTTTTATGAAAGAGGTGAGAACACAGCCATAACATTTACATGTGAACCAGAACTACTGGTCTAGTTTCAAGTAATCAATCCAGGAAAAGTGAACCAAACTTGCTGTGGATTTTAGGTTGCAGGCAAGTGAATAAACTGAGCTGTGAATCCAATTTATCCAATTTAGAGAATAAATGCTGGATGTGATAAATAAAATGTTTAATAAGTTATAATAATTTATTTAGTGCTAGCTCCGTGTTCTCTGTGGTGATTTTGTTGATTTCTGTGCACAGTTTTGTTTGGCAAAGATTTGGCAAAGATTTGTTTACCTTTTTCATGGCCCTGTATTTCTGACCAAATCAAATGACACACACACCTCAGCCCATGTTATGTACAGTGTGAGACTAAGCCAAACCAAATACCGAACAAACCAAAAGTAATCAATTTCACTCTGATTCAAACTTGGCAAATAGACTAATAGGTGTGAAAGCACCTTAAGGCATCTTTGACACAGCATGATTATTACAGATGTGTAAGCACTTGTAAACAATACAGACTGCAAGTTTGCAAAATATATCATCACACAAAAATGTGGTCGAGTTTCTCATGTCAGTCAGAAGGCACTGTGATGCTCATACCAGACCTGATAAAATCCACTTGCGGTTTTCACACTCTGGCTGAGGTGAGATCTACCGGAGCTGAAAGATTTAAAATTGTCACTTTATATGTCACCAACAAAGATGGCAAATGATTTGCATACAAAATGATAAAGCAAGTAATGCAGCTCAAAAATACATTTAAACAGCATAAGGAAATGTTTCATGTTGACAAACAGGGGTTCATAAATTCTCACAAAATGTCAACCTTCATGGGGAAAAAATGAGAATGATGTAAACACAGTATTGATTTTTTTTGTCCCATCAGCAGTTCTGCCAGTCTGACAGGGTTCATTAGAATGGATGCATGGCACATTGCAGCTCGGGCCTATTTCCACCCTAGTGCTAGAAATGGACTTTTAAATTTATTGTGTAGAAAATGGCATTTAAATTTATTGTGTTCCTGCAGTGTGCCTCCAACATCACTTATCACTCAATGTTGGAGTTGTGTGGAGTAAATGTAGGTCCTTATGGCTCTCCTTATGAAATATCAAATAGCAAAATGGCCTTTAAAGTGTTTCTGCTGCCCGCATTCAACATCATTAAGCTCATTCGGTGTTGCCAGTGTGCTGAGTAAATGTAGATGCTCATAATGGATGTCCTTACCTAGCTGGGGCCGAATCAGGACCAAGCAGAGATCTCTGTCTCCTCGTCTAGACACCACCTCTGCTCCCGCAGTGCCAGAAGCCTGTTAGCACGAATGCCTCATGTACTAACACACAGGGTGCAAAGACATCACACACTCTCTCACACACACACACGCACACACATACAGTATACTACTCCAGGGTTGTGTTTATAAGGGAACTTGATGTCTCTCTGTGTTTCAGAGAAATCAGTTTATTCTGCACTGCTGCGTGTATTTTCATGGGAATTTGACACTGTGTGCCAAATGTGCATTTTTGGTGTGTGTGTGTGCATGCATGTGTGTGTATATGCATGTGTGTCTGTGTGTGTGTCGCAGTTCACCCCTGAGACTGTTGTGTCATGTTTCACGGCTGCTCCCTCCCATTCTAATCTCAGGTAATTAGATTGTGAAGGCCATGAGACACGATTAAATGATGAGTACAGTGAGCCGGCTCTCACAGGCTCTTGTCTTTATCTGGCAAAGCATCGCCTTGCAAACCTTTAGCTGTCTCTCACACACACACATGCATGTGTGTTATGTATCAGTTAATTCTTATGTAATTTAAAATGTTGCCTCTTTTTTTTTTTTCCTTTTACAGAAATCTGCTCGACAGGGACACTTTCTCCAAATCAGATCCAAGTAAGATCACATTCTACTGTTTCTTCTTCTTCTGAAAACTCTGTTTCATTTAAAAGAAGTCTTTTTGCAAAAAAAGCCTATAATTTATTAATTTTCTGCTTACCCCACGTATAGACATGGTTGATGTTTAAAGTTTGCTTCTTTAGTTTTGCACTGGAGTAATGAGGCGATTGATGTGACTAATTAATGAAGTCTATCTCATCCAGAAACCTTTTTCCCAAGTAGCTACCTCAAACCAAATCCAGTTCTTCCATAATATCACACAGGCCACTGTAAGATTTCTGTAAACAGTAAACATAAAGAAAACCTCACAAATAGTTATTTGTGTTTGCATTTTACATTTGCTGAGGGTTAATGGTCTTGCTCAAGGCCCCACCCCCCCACTGACAACCTTCTGATCACAACTTACTGAGCCACCAGTGTTATGTTACATGGCAGCCATCTTGGACAACCAAAATGACTTTTTTTTTAAGCAAACCCCAGACTTCCAATGTTTGATGGTATAATTGTATTGGAAAACTGAACGATATGTAGATGATAATAGAACATTATTAATTATTATTAATATGAACATTATTAAGAACAGGTTTAACACTACGCTCTTCAGTGTTGATTAGTCTTGCAGGTGCGTACTATTTAAGAATCAAATCTGCACACATTTATCCCGTTTCAGTGATTTAATATAACAGGAATAATTAAGTATAGTTAATAGTTAGAAAGGTTTTGGCTTTAGGTCTAATATTCTATTCTATTCTATTAAGTTTGTATTTCAATTTGTAAATATGAGTGATTGCTGTCATTTTTATTTTAAATTGAGATTCCCGTAGCTTAACAATGTTTGTTGTTGCAAGAACGATAGTTGGGTGAGACAGATCTTCTTGTTGGGTTCATCGAAGTCATAGCTCCAGTGCAAAATTAAGGAGGCCAGTATATCTTCTAATTACTACACAACAGATAAGTGGGGAATTGAGTACATTTGATTTTTTTTTTTCCCTCTGAAATATTATGGTACTGATTTGATGCCTGTTCAGTAGAACAGCTGTGAATTATTTCTCTATAAAGTGGTGCTTCACTTCAGCACATTTTTAGATGTTTTTTTTTTGCTCTGCTCTACTCACCTGGCTCAGATGTTGCTGTAGCACTTCTCAAAACCCAGCACACACACACACACACACACACAGAGAAACACTCTCACGCAGACAGATCCAGTAACCAGCCATTATCTCATGTTATCCATGACAGCAGCACCACCTGACTGCCCGTATAAAGTCAGGATTCCATCATAAACAAAAACCTTACACAATTCCTCAGTGAGTCGCTGAACTTTTTTGTTCATTTGTGCACTGATTGTATGAAGTGTGCTTTGAGCTCCAGTGACTAATCTTGATGTGCATGTGGCAAGGGCTGCAGATATAGAAACAAAGTGGGCGGCCAATTTATGGCGACATTTGCCTTGCACAGATATTGAACGAATCATGCAAGCTTGGCCTCAAATATCCGATATAGGCCATACTGGAATAGGCATAAAGAGGCTGGCTTTCTTGTAAACATGATATTTGGATTCCCCGGGTGATAATTCTTCCCTCATTTGTCCTGCCACTTCATATCTGAGGGACTTCTACACAGCATATTTTCCTATTTGCTCCCTGCCTTCAGTTTACCATCTTATCTCTTATCTCTCTAATCCATGACTGAATTCATAACTAATCCAAGACCAACACTTGAAGAATGGTTTTCAGCAGGCCTTAATGCCCTTTATTTGACATTTTCCATTCAAGTTCACTTTAGTGTGCGATTGTAGGAATGACTTTTAAAAAATGTTGAATTTGATTATTTGATTAAACCTTTATTTGATTAAGCCTAAAATTTTATGAACTGTTTATGAACAGAATGCTTTTACTGAGCCACACTGTGTCTTTTGATGTAACTCTGTGATGATTCAGACAGTTTGCATAATGCTAAACTGGCAGCTCTGGCATTTCCTTAATTGTAATTGTTATAATTATTGTAATTTGATTTGTTTTTAATAGTCTAAAATTAGAAAATATAAATAAGGAATATGTGTGCAAGCAAATTAAAAAAGTTGTTGACTATTTCATTGGGCTCTGGATTTAATTGGGAAAGTTCCAGATCTTGAACACTGTAGCTAGGTACTTGTAGCACACAACATATTTGCATAACTCATTGTCTATAGATTCTATAGAATCTAATAAGGCACTTATTTAAAATGCAGTTTGATCTGAGAGCAGCCAGTTAAAGCTTTTATATACAAATATTTGTTTAATATTGTTCTATATCTATATCTATGTATATAGATATTGTTATATATCTAGTATCCTCTCTGTACCTTTTTCATACCATGAACTATAATAAAACCCAAGATGTTCCAGATGTGCAAAATTAAATAAGCAGACACCAAATATAAATACATTTAGGATAAAAGGATAATTTGCTAAACTTCATTTTTGGCCAAATTGTACTTTAAAAAAATAATCATGTTTGATTGGTCTATACAAAGGGCACAAATGTATTGTGAGATGGATTATCAAGATTTGGCTTGTATTAATAAAAGTTTTGACCAACGAAAAACTGTGGAAACCCATTAATTACCACAACAGTGCAGTGTGGTCTTGAGCTTTTGGTCTTTGTCTCTAATTGAGCTTCATTTTCACAGAATCACAGCCATTGTTATTGATTATTTACGCATCTCTGACTAATGAATCTCTTTGATTTGTGGGTTAATCAGGAAGCTCTAAGCCTGAGAATTAGCTAATGCATGCTCCTTCTGCCCTAATAGCCTGAAACTGCTTTGTTCTAATTGTCTGTCTGCTATTTATCAATACAGCAGGGTAGAGAGAGAGAGAGAGAGAGAGAGAGAGAGAGAGAGAGAGAGAGAAAGGATTGGTACTTGATTTCAATGTTTAATCTAGGACTTGGGTTAGAAACTTTAGAGATAAGCTTCATTACTTCTTCCTATTTGCCAAATGATTACTGTATAACCAGAGCTCTTTAGAATTTGTCTCTGTATCAGTCCAGTGAGTAGAGGTCAAAATCGCAGCTCATACAATTCACACAAGACTTCACTAAAAGAGCCATATCAAGTGTAATAGCTGAGCACTGAGAAACATTAATATCTATTTTTGGAATTGTCCGGCGTTCAACAGACTCTCACAAATCTGTGAAAGCTTTCAGACATGTTGCGTGAAAAGTGGAGCATCAGCAATCTGCCTTTGGGCTTTGGCCCGATACCAAGGATAAAGTCTTTGTGACTTCCCTGACACATGCTCTTTTGCCTTTTTGTTGTCCTTTGTTCTTTCATTTGATGGAATGCCTCATGGTGCTTGTCTCTTTTTCTGTCTACTTTCTGTTTTTCTTTTCCTTTCAGCCCATTTGTCTTGCTGTCTTTTCTCCTGCCTCTCTGTCTTATTTGTGCATTCCAGTAGCCTTACTTCAATTTCTCTAAGTGTCTTGCTTTTCTTTACCTCTTTTTTATTTGAGTTCATTATTGGCAATCCTTTTCACTTAATGCTAATTGTGTTGTTTCCATGCGTGCCGCAGGCATACTCGACACACTCACAGCATAGGAGTGTGAACTAACGAATTCTTGTCAGAATTGTACAGCAGTTAACCGACCCCAGGCCCCACCTTAATTTCTTGGCCCACCAATCAGTGTTAATCACAGTAACAGTTTCTAACCATTCAAGCTTTTAGTAATTTAACAAATTTAGTAAATTTGAGGCATTAAACTTATTTTGAATTTAAGGCTTCAGATATGGTCAAAAGTTGTACCTTCGGGACTTAAGTTAAACCTAGCTGAATTTTGCATTTTATCCATTTTTTAAAGCCACAAATAAATTTAAAAGAAAATCTCAGCTTTGGACTGCTATATTTGTTAACAGTTAGACAACTATGGACACCAAAACTAAAAAATATGTTCTCAATGGCTAGCAATTACATTTCACTAAATAATACGTGAAATGCCAAAACTCCACCCAGGCTAGCTGGCTCAATGTTAGCTACCTTGTCTTTGCTAAACCATTTAAATCTTTTTTCCCACTTGACATGTATCATATTAAAGCTGGTGTTATGCAGATTGTTCTTAGCTAAAACTAATACTCTTTTCTCACGTTAGCTGTGCTGCAACTTCAAATCAATTAGCTAACATAGCTTGAGCTGAGAGTATTTGTGGTAGCTGCTTAACTTAAACTTTTGTTGTTAGGGAATTAGAACAGCAGTATGTACTTTTGAGGATGAATTAGCACTGTGGTAGTTCAGTTTTAGTTAAAACTAATGTGAACATATTTCTTTATTAAAGAAATGCTTCTGTGCTTCATCTGATTTCAGTATTACACCTAGGAATGTCAGTGTTTCTTTAAAATACTTATGAAGTTTCAGAAATTCCCATGTAGACATCAATAGTTCACTGTTTGTATTGAATACAGGTGGCATATACCTTTTTTGTGAGTTGTGCAAGTCAGCCACACAGTCACAGATCATATGATTTCATTAGTCAGAAAAGGAAAAGGACAAAGAGTGACATTGAGCAACTATGAATGGACTATAGACTAATAAAAGCAGTGAGAGATCGAGGGAGTGGTTCTCATCCTTGAAGATGAGCATGGATATTAAGAAAGATGTTTTGAGAGCCTGCTAACCATGAGCATGAGTTTTATTGATGTACATTCATGAGAGTGGGCATCTGTGCTGAGCCCCAGCCTTGTTACTGCTGAGTGCTGCTACTCCAGTCTCTCAGTATTAACAGAACTTTCCAGTGGGTGGCCATTGGCTCACAGCTAAGACGGCTGGATGTTGAAAACACAAAGGCTTTCATTCCATCAGGTCCATGGTTAGTTTTTTCACAATGCAACCTGTGTTTTCTCCAGTTACACCAATTTGATGTTTTTAGCTGCAAATCCACGCATAAAACAACTCAGACGCTCCTGCTGGTTGCCCCTTTGTGCTTTCACCTAGTTCTTTCCGTTTCACACAGACACACACACACACACACACACATATGAATATTCCCTCACACACTGGACAAAGCTCCTTGGGCGAGAGGGAATATTAGCACTCTCAGGCACTTCAGACTCATTTAATTGAATGTACTGGAAAAGCTTTATGAAACAGTAACAGCTGCTCTCTGTTTTATTTTTGAGTTTTTAATTTGGGGTGATTTAATGAATTATTCCATTCCCACATTTACTTCCATTACATCAAGGATATATAAATTGGGTGGTAGTTTAATAAACTTTAGTTCTTGCTTAATATGTGATTTTTCCTATAAACAACTTAAGCAAGAACTAAAGTTTTAATTGAAAATGGTCATTCGGAATATTAATATTAAATGTGTTCATATAAAATGAATACATAAATCTGTTTATGAAAGCTATCTGTTAGGAAAGGCCATCTGGAAGTTTCCTTCCTTCCTTCCTTCCTTTCTTCCTTTCTTCCTTTCTTTCTTTCTTTCTTTCTGTGAGTTTGAATTCTAGTTCCCATCTGGTGATGTCACAGTGGGCTTTTACGGCTGACCAATCAGCAGCTCTGCTTTAAATTTCCATCACTTTCAGTTCTTTGGAAGCACATGTATTTCCTTCAGGAAATGCAAATTATTATTTTAATTGGTAGCAATCTGGTGCAAAGTTGAAACACTGTAAAGGGACACATTAGGGCTGCAGCCCACCTGTTGAATAGACCTGTTTTAATTTCGTGGTGTGTTAATTACAATACGGTATGTAAGGGAAGTTGAGACACAATCAAGAGGAAGTTTAAGACTGTGGCATGTAGCTATAATTTTGGCTCATTAATCAGATGTCCTGCAGACAGTTTTGTGGTGTTTTTAATATTTATACTCTGTCTGTTTTCTTTATTTAACACTAATTCTGTTTCTCCTGCAGTCTGTGTGCTGTACACCCAAGGCATCGGCAACAAGGAGTGGAGAGAGGTCAGTGTTATCTCATGGGCACCATATGGATGCATGCAAACGGTTGAATTATTTGTCAAATAAAAGTCTCAATAATTCATGACCTTTTTTATTCTTTTTTTAATCAAAGGAACATTAGCTGCTCCACAGAACCATTAATGCCAGTAAATGAATAAACTTCAATCAATTACACAAATCAGATAAGCATTCTGAGTATTATCCAAATGACTCAGATCATCTCCTATTTTGTAGTCTCCTGTGCAAGCACACCCTGTGTCATTATTAAGGGGCAATATTGTAGGTCCATTTGATGAATAACATGCACTGGAAGTCATACAGCCTTGGGCAAAACAGACTCTGTCATTTGATTAGTGCCAAATGCATAAAATAAGTACTGGATTTTCCAGAACATAAGATGCTGATACCTCAAACCCAAGTTGAATATGCCTAAAACATGGTATGTTTATGCACTGTATTTTTGCCTTCACAGAGCCAGTGATAAAACCAGTGACAGTGACAGAACCATTGCAAGATTTTGCTACCTCAACTGATTTACAGTTGTCGAGCAATAATTAGGTATCACGCCATAAAAATGGTGAATTACTCTGTTAGCCAACATCAACAACTGACTATAACAGTCTCAAATATATAATTACCTTGCTAATTAGGTATGAAAGCAGGCCAGCAAATAGTAATGCACAGGAATTGCATCAAATTTGCACAAGCTACAATTAGTTAGTATCTGATAAAATGGTAGAATCATAATTTGTCGGTACAGGAATGCCCGTGTGTATATAGTTTATTTATTTATTTATTTATTTACACCACTGACGATTTTTTTTTACATAAAATACGGAAATATTTTATGTAATATTTGGTTTTGTGGCTTCTCTCACATGACAGATGCTGTATTTAGAGTAAAATAATGACAATAAGATTAAAGTGTAGAATGTGAGTGTGGAATGTGATTTTTAAGTAAATGGTTGTGACTTTCAAGTCACATAACTACCTTTACACATTAATCTCACAAGTTTTGGCATAAGCCTTAATATCCTTCAAATTTACTTTATAAAAGACTCATAATTCTTATGAAGTTACAAAGGCCCAGTGTAGGCAGTTATGTGACTGTTACTGGAAATTATTCAGCAGTTTTCCATAACCGGCAGTTATGGAGCTATTATTTTTTTATTATTATTGATCTCAGCTGTGGTAGGAAAAAGCAAGACCACCCGCACACATTCTGCTGCTTTAGGTAAAGACACAGTTTTGTCGCCCCAGCTAACGAGTATGTGGAATTTGATTTGCTGGAGTGTGGCCCTCACTCAAAATAAAAACACACACACACACACTGATGTAATACCATTATAATACTACACATGTCAAGACAGAAAATAAGTATCAAGCTTAGATCAGACTAGCAGAGTTATGTGTATGCAGGTTAAAAATAACAATAAGATTTATTAAGAACGATGACAATGAAAACAAGGCAAAAACGGCAATCAAAGGCAAAGTCAAAATTACAAGGCAAATGGTAAAAACCATAAGAAGACTACTAGCCTAAGCAAAAAGGGGCAAAACAGAGAGTCAACACACAGACCTGAACGAGAATGTCAAAAGGCTTAGTAGTGAAAGCAAAGATATGACTTAGGAAAGCGGAAGTGAACATGAGGAGTGCATATAATGAGACATAGGTCAACTTAATTCGAAAGGCAGTGAACTGGAGAGGATGTAGTCGACGGAGCTGGGGAAAGTAAGTGTGGTTACGAACTGGTAGTGAGTTCCTGGAAACATTGCCCCTGTGACAATAAGACATGATACAACAGCAAATAATTTACTATGAAGACTAGTTGACTACAATATCCAGCAAAGAGCATGGAATACAGGTGGGACAAATAATAACATATCCTAAAATGTTACCATATTGCCATGGCTGCTACAGTTATATTGAATTGGCAGACTGCTTTTGAATAAAACATATTACCTGATTGTAGTTAAGAGGGCTAGGGGGTAGGGCTAGGGCTTGTCGCAATGTCGCAAAAAATATTTTTTATACCATCCATATTCCATGCTTTTTTGCTAGATGAAGTAGGAGGATTACAGTACCACTCCACCATTTATCTTGGCTGTTAGGCCAATAACTCATCGTGACTCATCATGCCATAGCAATTTTCTGCGCATGTACCATGATTTACAAGAATAACAATTATGACAGCCCAGGAGTTGGCATTTTTATTGGGTAAACTGTTTAGTGTTTTGCAATGCTTTTTATACATAGTCAACAGTCTGAATTGTGTCATTGTACAATCACATATGAACTGCATCTACAATAACTACTTGCTTTTATTAGAGGCAAAAGCCACATGCCACTGCATTGCCAGTGGGCTGTCAAAAGGCACTATGTCAGAATTACTACTTTTTTGCAGCAATACCCTACATGTCTGCATCTGAGAAAACCTTTTTTTGCTTGTGCATCATTTTCAAGAACTGGTTTGTGTAATTTCTTACAATCATTTATTACAGAAGGCACATTGATTTTTCTGCACTACTTCTTGTAGGATAAACATCATCAATGTTTTGCTCAGTTCAGAGCTGCACAAAGACATTTTTTGCACACTGTTATAATCTGCGTACAAGTGTATCTGGTAGATATGCACATCTGCTGCTGTAAAACAGGAATTTCCCACCTGGAATTAATAAAGTGTTATCTTTTAAACCAACACACTCTACATTTGTGTAGTAACTGTGCTGTTACTTGGATCACTGACTGTGTCACTCTGGTTTTGTTTTTCAGTTTGGGAGGACAGAAGTGATAGATAACACACTAAACCCAGACTTTGTGCGCAAGTTCATTCTGGACTACTTCTTTGAAGAGAGACAGAACCTTCGGTTTGATCTGTGAGTACAGTGTGTGTGTGTGTGTGTGTGTGTGTGTGTGTGTGTGTGTGTGCTGTAATAAGCCTGTGCATTTCTTGGGTACTGGCAGGCTATATAGTGCATTCAGAAAGTATGCAGACCCCTTCATTTTTTTCACATTTTGTTATGTTACAGCCTTATGCTAAAATGCTTTAAATTTTTTTTTCACATCAGTCTACACTCCATACCCCTTCATACATTCAGACCCCTTCCTATGAAAAAATGAAGGGGTCTGAATACTTTCTGAATGTACGTTATGTTGTCTTTTATGGAATTGCTGGAAAACAGAACTTAGCATTTGCTAAGTACGTATGTGTGCATGCCTGCATATATTGTAGAAAGAGTGAATATCATTCGTGAGACTGTGTGCTTCGATGCACGTGTGTATGGGTAGGTTTGGATTTTTTTATGCGGCATGCTATGTCTTTACATATTTAAGGAGAGTTGTGCTGTCATCTGGGCCTCGACTTCAAGATGACACCCAAGCCTGTCTGCTGCCAATGATGGTGGCAGCAAATTTAGCTCTGAAAGAAACAAAGAGTGAATCACTTTGTCTTCTGTCTTCAACTGGTTGTACTGTTCACAGAGAACCTCTTTAACACTCACAAACGCCTACTGACATAGCTTTGGCCACTGGACAGGATCTGCCGATCAGGCAGTGGGCTTGCAAAGTCTGAATAGTTTTGCACAAAAAAAGATGATAATATCCCACCAGCCCCGTCTTACCTCCTTTTTGGTCTTGGGTCATGGCAGTCTCATAAACTTGGTGACAGACCTACCCATGACGCAAGGGGAAGCCCAAATACCATACTTCCACCTGACCAATTTCACACTTTGCCAGGTTGGCTCATCTCAAGGACTTTAGGACTGCATATGCTGCTGCCAAATGTTACTATAGATTAATGTAATCTAAATAAGCACCACTATATGTACTGTGGCACCTGGTTCATTAGTTGTTAAAAAGGGAGCCAATGCTCCTAACTCCCTGAATGGAAGAGTGACGCATTTGTGCAAAACGAATGGTGTAGAGAAAGCCATTTTTTCATTGGGCTTTGTTGACGCGGGAATCTGTCAATAGCCCTTGGTCAAATCTAGAGTTGAATAAAAATGAGTCACGCCATAGTCTATTCCTGAGCTCGTCAGTATGAGACATTGGATAGGTATCAAATTTTGACACAACATTCACCTTGCAAAAGTCCACCTATAAATGGACTTTCTAAATCACTTTTCTTTTGTGATTAGGCAAGCAGTATGGTTGGCCGCACACAGTTATGGTGTTAGGAGTCTCAATGAGGTCTATGGTCTCAGTGCCTCTGGGCAGTAGAGAAAAACATATCTGAAAACTTGACAACATCTGCCTTCTGGGATGGTGAGAGAAGATGTCCAAGTGGGATTGGAGGTTTTTGAACACTCCAGCCACAATTCATCTCTGTCTGCCATTGCCAGAGCAACAGGGACTGCCTCTCTATACCGTTTTAGGAGATTAAGGTGGTAAATCTGCCATGTTTTTCCCAGATTCATTTGCAAAACCTCATAGTCAATTTCCCCAACCTACCTTGTGACATCAAAGGGTCCTTGCAACTTGCTGAGAAGTTTCGAGCCAGAAATTGAGCATTTTATGTCGCTATGATAAGGAGGATCAGAGTCTGTGTGCAGCCTGAATCCACCAAGGCCCTTGATTACTGACCGGCATTCTGTATATCATTTCTGCATAGGGGAAAGGCCTCTGGATCCTTGGGAAGTAAGGGGAGAAGAGAAAGAGTCTGGTTAGTTGGAGTTTGGGAGGATTTTGCTCAGGGGATGTGCAGAGCATCAGTGAAGACCCAGAGATGGGGATGACAGGACTTGTGTTCCATGGGCTTGCAAATACGGCCATGTAGACCTCTGCCAGCTGGATTGCATCTACCAGAGAATTGGGCTGGTGGCACTGGACTCTGCCCATTTAATGACCTTTTCATGTTACTTTGGGTCAAGCCTCAGCTAATGTTTTCAGGAGTCAAGGAGTGTCTGGGCAAAGGTGAATGGCCAGTCTCCTTCCTCTAATGCCAGTGAGCAGAACTGCTGGCAGTGTCTCTCTGGGGACAGACCTGTTTGAGTATGGCTCCTCTGATGGCCGGACATCCAGCTGGCTCTCAGGCATCAGACTGTGGGCTGCCAGCTGGGCCTCTCCAGTTAGAAGAGCTTGGATATGACTGGCCATTTACTCATTGGCCAGTCATATGCAGAGGTTGTGCCCTCAAACATATCCAGGTGCATCTTGGGGTGTCATCCTGGTGAGCGATGTGGACCATTGACACTCTAGTGGGAGCAGAGGAAAGGCCCATAAGGTTGTTTATAACTGCTCACTCGGCTGCCTGTTCCAGTTAATTCATTGCTTTGTGCTGAGCTTTTACCTTTTTTTTTCTAACAAAATCATTCACAGTTTCAAGGAAGTCTGTTGTTTCCCTGGGGTATAAATATGAGGTTGCTCGCATAAAATCCTTTATATAATTGTTTACCATGGGAAAAGCCAAATAATTTCGAGACAAAATAAACAGATGGTTGCTGACCTGCACAAATCAGGCAGTTAATGTAAAAAATAAATAATCTGTTAAAATACCATTAAGCACAATTAGGGCTTTTACAAAAACTTTCATGTTTGAAACAGCTGGAAATTTTTCGGGAGTTGGACCCATGACAACACACACAGTGAGGGAAAAAAGCCAAAATCACAGTTTTCTAAGTACACAGTTTAGTTTATTCTTGTGGTTGTTGAGTTTCTGAAATCAACTGGTAAATGCCACTTACATAAGAACAAGCTGTTTTGTAAGAAAGAAGCCATTCCTGAGAGCATCTCACAGAATTCACTGTCTAAACTTCAGCAAGCCTCATTCAAACAACAAATAGCATTGTGTGGTCAGATGAGACCAAATTCAATCTGTTTGCCATACAAGGAAAAGTGCTTGATACCCATTTTAAAATATGGTTGTGATCAGTAATGCTTGGAGCTGCTTTGTGTCTGCTGGATCAGGGGCTTTTGTGAAGATTGATGGCATCATGATGTCTGCTAAACACCAGGAGCCTTCAGCCCAAACCTGATTGTCCCTGCCAGGAAGTTCAGATGTGGCTGTAAATAAATGTTTTGAACCATCCCAGTCTTCAGATTTGAACCTTACTGGAAACCGATGGTCTGAATTGAAGAGGATGTCCATATGCACAAACCTAAGAATATAAATGAGATTAAAATATTCTGCATGGAGGAGTGGCCCAAGATTCTTTTACAAGTGTTTCCAACCTTGTTAGACATTACAGAAAGAGAATCAGTGCTCATTTATTTTCTCCAAGCAGACATCACAAAAATAATTTTGAAACCCGTAGACCAGTAACTAAATAAAGTTACACAGTACATAGTAGTTTCTTTAACTGTCTGAGTGGAAAATTTGAATCATTTTATGTAATGTTTATTGTATACAGTGATTTCACCTGAAGGGTGTTGACTGTAATTCTCTCCCTCCTTGTGACAGGACAGAAATAGTGATTCATGCTGCCTTTGCTTTAATAGCCATGTTCTTGTACAGTAAATGTCAGATGAACATCGGCTCCATGGAATGGCACTCAACTCTTATAGCCACTATTATAAATGGCAACACTATTGAGTTTCTTCCTTAAAGGCATTTAGAATGAAACCCCACACCTGTTGCTTTTCATCAGTCATAATCCTTTGCGTCTAAGCAACAGTGACTTACCTGTTAAAGCTCATGGTGAAAGTACTACAGGGTGGTAAATGTTTGCTTGTGATGTAATTTGTCAGAGATTCAGTGTTTTGGTCCACACGGATGCGCAAGTAACTGAGTCACAAGAGTACAGGACTATAAATAGCTGAAGGGAAAAGAATTCTAATATGGCCTGGTCAGACTAAGAGTGTAAATGGGGAGCTGTTAGTTTGGGTATGTGATAGAGTGTGTGGGTGGGTGTCTTCCCCTGGAGGCTTAGCCGAGCGTGTGGGTGGACAGCAGACTCCAATCTGCTGTGATTGCTGCACTGGTTGTGTGATCCTACAGATTCTTTCTCTCTGCGTATCTGCCTTTATGTCTCTCAAGTCTTGTATTACACCTGCATGGGTGGAAATATGTTTGTATCACTGTCAGAAATCAGTTTGTGTATGCGTGCATGTGTGTATATAGTTGGATCAAAGTTACAGGTTACTGTACAAAAAGGTGCAAAAAGCTCAGCTATGTTAATGCTGTGCTTGAGAGAAGTGTAGCTGCTATACTACAAGCTAGGTGGCTGAAGTAGTATAACTATATTAAACCACATACATGGATGATAGTGAGTATTGACTTGAATTAATTAACAAATTAGAAATTAAAGATTTCAGTAGTAATGCAATATGAATTTCTATGTATTATTAATGTTAATACATTATTAATTAATGTATTTCTAACACAGTATTAATTTTACATGTAGTGTGTGTGTGTTTGTGTGTATGTGTGTTTATATTAGATTTTTTTTCTTCTGAGTTCGCTGCAGCTTTTCTTAGAAATGATTAAGAATGTCCCCTCACATACACAGAGCTCTGTTTATTTTAATGATGGGTGGTGGATTGAGCTTGCTGCGTAGTCAAAGGGTTTGTAGTCTGGTCATTTCCTTGCTTTTGGAGCGTGTTTTCCACCACTTTGTCAGGCTGCATTTGATTCTCAGCCCCAGCGTCTCAGATGGAAATTTCCTAGGTGTGTTTCAGTAGCTAGCCACAGGGGTTTGATGAGATGTCGAGGTTAGCTGGATGTTTGCAGTTTAGCTGTTGGTCTGATTAAATGCCAGCGTGTCTGTAGCTCTATTTGGCCCCTGATTTCCAGACAGCAGTTTTGCATGGGCCTGCTGCGTCGCTGAATCAGCCCTTCCATTGTGGAAAAGCAGTAGTACATTTCAGAGGGAGTTTGTTTAAAATCAAGGGTGTACACAGGCAGTATGATACTTCTGTGTGAGAGAGTTCAAATATGAAAATCGGGTATTTTTGTTAGATTAGGTTTTGGGACGTTTGACTTTTGTTAAATTTATATTTATCCAGTTTTCTTTCAGTTTAATCATAGCCAATTCCCACATTCTAGAAATCTTGATCAAACACATTTTAAAAAAATTAATGTGGTATCCTCAAGGTTATGAATTTGTAGCTTTAGTTGAAGGAACATAAGCATCATTAAATCACATAATTAGATCTAAAAGACCACTGTTGTTCCAAAGATGGCTTGTACCTATATAGTACCTTTTTTATAATGGTGCGGACATGGAACATTAACAAGTGGGATGAAGTTGAGACATGGATAAACAGAAGTTTAAAATGTAGGAAACTTGGACACAGAAACATCAAAATGAGATTCTCAGCTTTTAACACACCCTTATTTACTTCCCCTCATGAATTGGAAGTGTGTATCACCTACATAAGTCACCCAACTGGCCATTTCTTCAAAATAGAGTAGTGTGTAGTGCAAAGTAGATTTTCTAGTAGAAACAGTATAATTTGAGTGATTTTCGTTTGTATGAGCTTTGTATAGAGTAATAACAGCTTGGCAACTAGCTATTAGACTAAAGTCTAAAGTGTCAAAGTTGCATCAACCTTCATTGTATAGATAAAATATGGCTACATAAGTGACAAGTTGAATGTAACAAAAATGTTTTTGAAACAGTTGTTTGAATAATAATTAAAAAATAGAAATCAGAACAAAACCCACTGAATTAATCCATAAGTACAGACGATGTTCAGTCGAGTCAAGAGCAACAGCGAGGCTTTAGTTCATCAAAAACTGTGACTGTCATTTACTGCAGGTTCTAAGACTAGAGATACTGATGTGGTTGATGCTTATGATCAAAGCACGTTAAGTCTACTTTGGAAAATGAGTAAAGTGTCAGATGTTGTTAGATTAGGTTATAAAAGTAGAGGTAAGCAGGGTGTTTTCCTGATGTAGCCTGTTTTCTTTCAGGATAATATTAAATCAGGTTGACGCTCCCAATCCTGACTAGGATAAAGCCGTTAATGAAGATGAATGAATGAATGATTAAAATAAGGAGTGAATGCTGAATAGTCAATTAGTCTGTAGGCTGTGAATAAAAGCTTGTATATAGATAGACAGTTTTAATGGTCATATTTATTATTTATACTGTACATTTTATTTATTTAATGTTGAATTAAATACTAATCAAATAAATAAGTAGTTTTGGTGACTTTCAGTGGCGTCAGAATACAATTTTTAAATGCTCATAATAAATGTGATTTTGATTTTTAGAACTTATATAATAAAAAATGCCAAAAGTGGAGTTTCTGCCTAAATGTGAAAACAGCTGCCTAAATGTGAGAGAAACTGTGTTGTGACTTAAAAATCACTGCTTGCATCCTTAAGACTGAACATCCTGTCCAAATGCTCCTTCAGCAGGCAGCACTGGCCAAAGCAATGGCTATTTATTTTTACTAGTTGACTGTTTTTTTTCTTTTTCCTTTTTTTAAGTAGTCTTTTCAATAGTTAAACCAAAAGTTAAATACTGATAAACAGTTAAATACTGATAAACAACAGCAAAGATCGCATCAAACCTCACTTCAGTTAACAGCTATACACAGGCTACAAATTACTTCAAAAAACTTAGGTGCTTCTTTAGGCTATGTGGACAAAAATAAATAAAACAGTGAAATTCATGTGCAAAATAACTTTGTTAACTTTGTTATTTTGTTATTTTAACAATTATTATTTTTGACAGTCACAGGAGCAGACAGTTCTTTCACTTATGACATATGAACAGGAACAAGTGATCAAATATGAGGCTCATGAGACAAATCAAGGCCAAGATTATTAAGTTGAGAGCCTTTCGGACATGAGGCACTGAGCAACACATTTACTGCGTCTGGTCAAAATTGAGATTTATTCATTCCTTCATTCATTCATCCTGGTCAGCGTCACTGTGGTTTAAATTACTTATTTGTTTATATTTTGGGATATACCATGACCCTGATCAGGACTAAGTGGTTGCTAAATCTGAATAAATGAAAAGTTCATTAGAAAATATTGTGGATCACTTCAAACATGCAGGATTGGAAAGAATTACTTCAAGAGTGGGCAGGAGTGACATTTAAATAAATAAATAAAATAGTTTAAAAAAAAAAAAACAGTCCTGCTACACTTAACCATAAAAGTGATAAAATTCAATTCAAACAAAAGTAAATTAAAAAAAAAAAACTTTTTCCAATGTAGTCTTACACAATGTGCAGTTGATTGTAAAATTATCTTCATCTAGTCTGAAATATTTCCAGATTAAAAAAAGTACATTAATCCTGCTTTCTTTGCTGTCTACATCACTGTTTTTTTTTTTTTTCTTTCCACGCCGTTATGGCTAGTTCACATCCCCACAGTAGCACTGAATGTATTAATTGACTAGTCTATGCAATCTCTAATGGCTGGTTGGGTGGGGTGTGAGGTTTTATCGGCTTGTCTGTGCAAATGTGTGCCATTCTGTGTGTGCCTCCAGTAATGCAATATTTATAAATCCAAGTGTGTGTAGGGATGGAACATAAGAGATGTGTTTGCACACTCTGGCCTCTAAACTAAATTTCTTTTTTTAGCCTCATTACCACAAAGCAGTCAGAAATGTATTCAAGCAGCAGCTGACCTGCGCTGACATTTAGCCTCACTGCTGGATGTGTGTTACAGTCCACAACTTGTCTTCAGTTGTGCATGTTCTTTAATTTCACAGGTTATAATATGAAGAATACAACATCAAACATTTCTCATAGTCTGCAATTTTTGGTGGCAGAACCAATAATTATCCAAAATCTTAAATAACACCATTTTATTTCTATCTAAATTATTTTAATTATAATAGTTTATTTAGGTTTTATGCCTAGCAATACTGAAACTATGGCACAGCAGAATATTTTGTAATTAAACTTTATATTATTCTGAAGTTATGACTTATTAGGAGTTATGTTCTATTAAGAGTGTATTCCTGCTTAGTGCCCAGTGTTTCTGGGATAGGTTGCAGATTCAAGCAGTTAGGAGCAATGAGTGACTGAATTATTAATTTTTTTTTTGAATGAAAGTGTAATAAAGTACTGTCAGAGAACCTGTGTTTAGTCCTTTAGTAGTCAATTCCCATCCTTGACTGCATGACAGCTACCAGACTTGGTAGCGTATTCCCTGAAAAAAAGGGAATATGTGGTCGGTCAGATTTAAGAGAACATATTACGTATAGTTCACACAAAAATCTTATGTTTCTCATCGAAATGTGATTTAATTTTTTACAATAAGTTTCTAATTACTTATTTCAGTTATGTAGAGTGAATGTGATCGATTCACATAGTATTAACGTGATCCAATTATGTTATGAAATCTTGCGAGGATGTTGATGCTGATACAAAGAAAGACTGTAGTATTAAAAAAGAACTTAATTAACACAAGAGCAGTATAATCTTGCAGTAGGAAATGTCATTGCTCACAACACCAGCAACCTGGGCTTGGTCCTCAGCTCGGGTGTGTGTACAGGCTTCGATTTTATTCAGGGCTTGGAAATTACTTACATCAGCAACTATAGTTTGAAACAGGTGGCAAACAATGCCCAATAATAACTTTTATACCGCAGGCTGCAAGCCAAAGCACAGGTTTAAGTTAATGCTCTAATAGGTTGTTGTTTCTATAGTAACAGATTATACAGGGAAATATATGGCTGAAGCTCCATATACTGTAACCAAAGCCTAATAATAAGTGGATTAAAAAATGTGTTCCACTTTAACAAAGAAAAGTGAGAAATATTTTGTAATTAAAAACACCTCGTTGGTGAGAGAGGTCAGAGAAGAATAGCCTGACTGTTTTTTGCTGACTTTCTGGCTACGGTAACTCAAATAAACACTCTTTACTGGACAGTTAAAGAATGAAAAAAGACCAGGCGATGTGTCTTCAATTGTCTAGTTTCAGTGCGGCTGTGCCCACTATAGCCTCAGATTCTTGTGGAGTAGGAGTTGAACCCGAAGTGGTTTTTTTTTTTTTTTTTTTTTTTTTTTTTGCTCAAGGTTAGACATGTAATGATTTTCTTGTAAAGAGTGGTTATTTGAGTAACTGTACACTTCATTCACTCGAACCAGACTAGAAATTCTCCTCTGACCTCTCTCATCAGCAAGGCATTTCCACCCGCAGAACTGCCAGTCAATGGATGTTTTTGTTTTTTCCCCATTGTGTGTAATCTCTTGAGACTGCTATGTGTCAAAAGCACTTGAGATCAGCAGTTTCTGAAATACTCAAAACAGCTTGTCTGTCACCAACAAACATGCCAGGGTCAAAGTCACTAAGATCACATTTTTCCCCATTCTGATGTATGGTGTGAACCTTCACTGAAGGTCTTGACCTGTATCTGCGTGATCTTATGCATCGCACTGCTGCCATATGGTTGGCTGATTGGATAATTGCATGAACGAGCAGAGGTATAGGTGTTCCTAATAAAGTGGCGAGTGTATACTTCCATACAGTATATGTCATTTTGCTGTATGAGGTGATGTACTGTATGCCCACATAAGCATACACCTAGGACACTTGTGCACACTCATGAATGCAACCAAACAAGACAGTAGAGAAAAAAGAAAAAATCAGAAATTGCTGAAAAACAAATGAAAATCACTGTGTATCTTGATTGGAGAAGTGTGTGTAAGTCTGTGCAGATGAAAGAGAACAGCAGGCTTTTATCTCAGAACTACCAATGTGGAGCGTCTAAATAATGACAATAAGCTTCTATTTCATAGTTTACAAACCTGGCATGCCATCCAAACACACTTTTTTACAGCCTTTAATCTTGCTGTATTGTATTTTTTTTTTTTTGCACACAATCATTGCAAGACCAGCGTTTTTGAAACATGTAAGATTAGTTCTTAATTTGTATCCACATTGAATCAGTCTGAAATCAGAGTGCCTTTTCCATGTTCTCAAGTGTGAAATTACTTGCAGTAGTTTCAAACTAAATCATGATGCCTGGCAAGGTCAGCAGAGTGTGTCTTAAAATGATGAGCCGTGACATATAGAGATTGTCTCTTTAGATCATAATCGTGTATGAATCATCATCTGGCTAATGATCTGTCTAAAAAAAAGACAAAGTGGTCAACCTCTGGCTTTTTTCACACTTTTTCCCCTCTGTACACACACAAAAAGACTAATTAGCTAATATTAGTGATCTCAGACTTCATTGTTCGGGTTCTAAAGTGTAAAGTTAAGGCTTTTAGAGGGAGTTCCCTTTTTTTATTTTCATAGTCATTATGTGATGTGAAAGCTTAAGTGATGACTGAAATTCTTTCTCTCCTCCATTCTGCAGGTACGATGTGGACTCAAAGAGCACCAATCTTTCCAAACATGTGAGTATACCATTGATTCTCAGTGCTCAATTTTAAGCTGCTTTGATGATTCACCTGTAAATGAGGTGACATAATAAAACTTCACACACTCATGGAAATCGTTATATATATATTTCTTGGTGAGCGAACCAATGATGTTTTTTTTTTTAAGATGTAATTAAACGGGAAGAGTATCTATCTGTATCCATCTGAGTGACTCACTAGTAAATCATTGAAATATAGTTGCAGCACCTTTCCATTATGTTTGATGCTGATGTCTCATCAGGAATAATTTATCATATTACTTGCTCAAATCGTTGTATGCTGTTCACTAGTGAGTCTTTGGTTTCACTGGTAGCACCAGGCTAGAACAATATGCCTATACAACAGCACAGCTGGCTACACAATTTTCACATTTCCCATTTGACCACAAAGCAGCTTTGACAATTTTGATCATAGATCAGATGTATTCCTGCAAAAAATAAAAATTCTGGAGAAAAATGCTTGGATATGAATGCAACAGTACCAAATGCAATGCTTTTTTTTTTACTGGTTTATAGTGTTTGATATACCCAATAAAATGATGAAAAAAACTGCTCTGTTCTATTTTGGGTAAATCAAACACATCAAGCGTGTAGCAGCACAGCAACGATAACTGCCTGGATGAGGATTGTGAGTAGGAACAAATACCTCAAACCATAAAACAAGGATGTTTTACAGTAGGGGCAGCAAAAGAAGTGTACCACCATTGTTCACGCCCACTGCTACTCACCATATTGCTTCATTTCTTATATGCAGAAAGTTAAACTCTGCTCAACATTTTTCACGTCACTCTCATCGCCTGCTTTGTATTGCTAATGGTCGCTCTGCCTCCTGATGCTCTAAAACTCCATCTCTCTTTGAAAATGGATGATTTCTGTCATGTTTATTGTGGTTTTGCAAGTGGGAATGTGGGGCACTAGTGTCAGGCCAATGGGAGATATTAAGTTACTACACAATTTTCCTACCTCAGATCCAGTTTTCTGATGTATTGATGGTGTATTTTTTGTTAAGAACTGAGCTAAGCTTCTGTCTAATTAAAATGCTGCATTGTTTCTTCCCTACACAATCATACACTGCCACAATATTCAGTGAAATTGACTTATATGTGTGTGTGTGTGTATGTCCTAACAAGTTTTTTTTTTTTTTCAATTTCTGAAAACTGAAATCTGAAGTTATGTGGCAAGCTTTTTTTCAGTTTGAACTGACTCGGGCAAGTTTAGTTACTTTCTCAATAAACAAAGCTGCTTACTGAATTAGCACAATACACTAGTGACTACATCAGTGACCTGTAAAGTGAGGATGTGACCATGACTGTACCATGTTCAGTATTTATTTCCAAGAATGGGCTGGGAAATTCACAAATATTTATTAAGTATACTTGTATGTGCCTGCATCTTAGAGGGGCTTTGACTTAATCACTAAATGTCTGTGATCTAACTAAATAGTCTGTAGCTATGCAGGGGAGGTTTACACTGAATATTGTTGTATTAAGTCACTTAACATCAGGTAACATAAGCTTACATAAGATATGATAGCTAGATATTGAGCTTCTTACACTGATAGATGCAACTACTTTTGTGTCATCATAAAAATGTGTGAAAGAGAGCAATGCTGTGTTCTTGAGAGAAATTGGGAGAAAGAAGCTCCTATTTAACTATCTTAATGTGAGCCCACCTGTAAGGTTATGTTAAATACAGCAAACAGTCATATATACTAAAGACAACCAGTACTAAATGTGGTGAAGAGATACAGAATTTACAGAATATGAACATTATGAATAGGAGTCCTGGAATGAGCATGATGCAGTGAAGCAGAGCAAGAGTCGAGCAACAGAATGAATCAGACAGCTCCTGTGTTTGATGAGAACCATTTCAGTAAAAGTCTGTCAGGCTCTGGCACAGGCATCACATTGCAGTTTACTGAAAGTCTCTCCTCCCAAGTACCCCTAGATCTGTACCTTTACCTAAGAGAAGAGCTATTTAACAAAATGCCTGATGAAACAAGCAGGGTTTTAGCCTAGACTCAAAGATTGAGACTGAGTCCTGAACACTAATTGGAAGGCTATTCCATAGCAGGGGATCTTTGTATGAAAAAGCTCTGCCCCCTGCTGTAGTTTCTAAAGAATCTGGACCTTTTGATTGAGGCAGATTATAATAGACTAAAAAGTTACTGTGGGAAAAGAGTATTCAGTTGTTTATTGAGAGCGTGTATAAAATGCGTAACTTTCTGGTTCTATGAAGGACACAAGCTGTTATGTTCTGGCCAACTGAAGCTTGTTTATGCACACACTGGAACATTCAGACAGCAATTCATTATAATAGACCAGCCTATGGGCAATAAAAGCAAGAGCTATTTTTTCTGCATCATGTAATGACATAGTTCATAGTTTAACAATGTTTCTGACATGGAAAAAGGTTACCCTAGTAATATTATCTACTTCATCTTCAAACGAGAGCCTGGAGTTAATAATCACACCAAGGGGTTTTACTGCAGCACATAAAGTAACTGAAAGGCCTGTAAGTAGAATTTCTGTCTTCCTGGAATTAAATAGAAGGAAGTTACTCAGCATGTAGTGTCTAATGTCCTTTGCAAATTTCCTCAATTTATTAAGATGGCATCTGTCATCTTGTATGGCTGAAACATACAGCTGTCTGTCATCATCATAGCAGTGAATGCCTATACCATATTTACAAATAATTGTTCACAGAGGTATTATATATAGGGAAAAAAACAGTGTCCCTAGAAGAGAACTTTTTTGGAACACTTAACAGTGACTTTTCTATGCATATCAAACTAAAGTTAACATTTACAAACATAATGGTCAGTCAGAAAAGACCTGAGCCAAGCAAGAGCTGTTCTAGTCTATATAGAAGAGTATTGTAATCTATTGTATCAAAAGCTTAATTGAGATCAAATAGTAGACGTAAAGAGACACAATCTTTTTCAGAGGCCAATAATGGGTCATTTACTACTTTAACCAGTGCTGATTTAAAACTGTGGTGAGGTCTAAATCATGACTAAAATATTTCAGCTTAGCTCCTGAGCTACAATCTTTTGTAAGATTTTGGAGATAAAGGGGAAATTTGATAGTGGAGAGCAAACAAACATTCATGGCTAGGTTTCATAATCAATGGATTGATAGCCACGAGGTCAAAAGATTTAGATACATAGCCTATCATATGGGAGGCATTTATCATTTTTAAAAGATAGCCTCTGGTTGTATTTTCTTTAAAAAAAAAAAAAATCATATTGTAACACCTTCAGTAAGTTTGGGTAAAGTAAGGATTGAGGAGGCAGGTGTGAGAGCGTGGTTTTGATTGATTTATTTGATTTATTTCAGCATGGCCTTTTTAACTAAAATATGTACTTAAAACCAAAACAAAAACCCTCCACACATGTACACAGCAGAATGCTGTCGGAGAAAGTTGCTTTTCTCTGCCACTGCTTCTGTCTGTTTGGTATTCTCTTACTCACTGCAGGACACACAGTGTAAAAATAGTGCATCATTAATTACACACAGGTGAACAGTCATTCATTAGATCACCCACTCCTTTCTCCAAGACCCCACCCTCCATTCACAAATACCACTAAACTATGCCCCCACTGCCACACATATGTAGTACAAAAGTTGATGATTTTGAGGTTAATTCAGTATATTGGATTGGATTAAAAATTCTATTTGCTCCACTGATTTGGTAATATTTGTCTCTGTGGGTATCAGGTGAGCTTAGGTATCAGATTTTCTGAAGTTACATTTGTACTCTGAATTTTATAACTATTTTTGTCATGGAAAATGATACTGTTAGTATCTGTGCTTCTGTTGCTGTCTTTATCCTTTAGCTTTGCTACTGTAATAAATAGGAATCTACTTTTTGAATAGGAAAATCTACTTTTTTGTCTTCTATTTTATTGGAGACATACGATGATCTAGCAGCAGTAGGAGCTGAGCTGGCTTTCCTTCCAGGCAGTTTGGAAGACTACCAGTTTAGTCTGACACCATTTAGATTCTGACTTGTGAGTGTGATCATTATATATCGTGTGAGCTTTCTTTTGTATGTTTTTGTTTGACTCAGGGAACAGACACAGTCTCAATAGAGTGCATCCTGCGTGATGCCTCCAGGCAGCTAGCAGATGGTCAGTTTAACCTGTTTGTCTGCTGCATGGTCCCAGCCCTGAATTGTCAATAATTAATTAGGCCTGCCATAAGATTATGAATTTTATTTTGAAAAAATGAGAGCATTACCTTTCTATGTGGAATAGATATCATCATCACCTAAAAGGCTAGGCCTACCTTTAACAGTAGCCCAACTGTCAAGAAAACCCATGTTGATTTCAGATCACCATCTTGGCATCAGTTCAGTAGCCATAACCTGCTCTAAGTTACATCATCTCAGTTAAATTGGGTAGGGCCAGAGTATAGTATGGCATTTGACATTGCCTTCACAGATTTACATGCCTTAGTTACCACTGACTAGGGTTGGAAGACATATTGTTACCACTGACAAGGGCATATATCACTAGCTCCCATCTGAACTCTCTTAGAAAGCCTGTGCTTGCCTTATACACTAATATTATGTGCAGTGTCCAGCACCCTGGCTCCCAACATACAGCTAACTACAGCTGATGATGCCCGTAAGACCATTCCATTTGAGAAGATCTGGTAATCTGTATACAGTGTATGTACTTCTGTTTTCCTAACTGTCTCCTCTTTATGTGTATATAAAAAATGCACACATACACTTACTCACAAATATCTATTTACCTGTCTCTGGTATTGTGGTATTTCCTGCAAAAATGCCTTTATGTAAACAACAGCATGATTCCCCATCTTACTGACATTGTTTCCCATGGTGATCTATTACAGTCATGACCCAGGTTTTTCTGGTAATTTGAGAGCATCCCTCTTGCCTGTGGGTCTGTGTATCTTTGTTGTATAATATCCTGGCAAATATAAGTTGTTGCCATAGAAGATGATTCAGCTTTGACCTCTGTAGATGTAGCTTATTGAGTTAACAAAATATGGATGGATCTCTTAATGCTCTGTTTGTGACTGTGCTTTTTCTGTGTTATATATTTCTCTTGGCTGTATAATTCTTCAATATGCACTGGATCAAAAGTGAGGCTTTTCAAAACCTCCTGTGGAGAAATTAATCATCCACTGAGACAAATCGATGGCAGATATTCAAAACACAAGGTCACTTATTGCAGTGGTTAGTGAATAAACCGCAGTATTAAATCTGAAGTATTAAATCTGCTCTTATGATTAAGAGCAGCTCTTGATGCTCTTCACATCCCACTAAATATGTCATATTATTGTATTTTCACCCAAGAAGAAATCCATTTTTAGTTCCAACTAGAGCTTAATAATTCAAATGACTACTTTATTACAGTCAGTCACATAGAGCATTTAAAGTTCCAATTTGGAAAGATCTAATTTACACAAATTTCCACTTACACCATATGTTTGTCAATCAACCAAGCCTTGTTTCTTTCTTTAGTTTTATATGGAAGCTGTCCCTTTATACATTTAGGAAGATTCCAGAAATTGATGTAATGATATTCAGAAACTTCTAATTGGCCAGCTGTTATGAGTAGGAATTGGCTGTAAAAGGGCCTACCTTTAGATCCAGGGCCCTTTTGCCTTTGATACTGTGGGAGAATCCAAGCAACTCAGCCAATACCTCAAAAAAATGGTGGACATCTACATGTTCAGTTCCTCCTTCAGAGCCTTTTTCAAACAACTGAAGTTACCCTGAGCATCTGTATGGACAACTGTATGCAAATATAGAAATCTTGGGACCACACAGACACTGCATTGTTCAGGAACGATGCACAAATTAACTCCCAGGGATGAACAAACTGTGGTAAGAAAGGTTCAACTGAACCCCAAGACAACAAAAAGAAATTGGTGAAGGAGTTGGAGGCATGAGGTACCAAAGTATCTATATCCACCATTAAAAGTGTACAACATTGCGATGACCTGAAAGAACGCATGCTCACAAAAAAGACTGAAATTTGCAGGTGATCAACAGCCTTTTGGAGTTCACTGATGAAACAAAAATTGAACTTTTTGGCCTTAATGATCAGCACAGTGTATATGGAGGAATAAGGGTGAGCCTTTTAAACGAAAGAACACCATCCCACCTCTGAGCCATGGGGGTGGCAGTGTCATGCTGTGGGGTGGTGGTGTGTGTTTCACTGAAAAAGAGAAATAGATGGCATAATGCGGAAGAAGGATTATCTAGAAATACTGAAGCAACATCTCAAGACATCAACCAGAAAGTTAAACCTGGTCACAACTGGGTCTTCCAGCAGGACAATGATCCTGGACATACCTTCAGAGTTGTAGAAAAAAGGTTTTAAAAATTGGAGTGACCAACAAAAAGCCCTGACCCAAATACCACAGAAAATGTGTGGACTGAACTGAAAAAATGTGTCTGAGCAAGGAGGCTTACAATCCTGACTGAGGTACTCCAGTTCTGTCAGGGAGAATGGGCAAAAAAAAGGATTGTAATAAATAAATGAAACAAAGTCACTGTTTGGTATGATGACTCTTTGCTTTCAAAAAATTAGTAGTCTCAGGTACAATTTGTGCAGTTTTATAAGGACAAGTAAAGCTGTTAAGTTTTACTGAGCATCTTGCAGAACCAGCCAGACTTTGACTGTCACACTTGCTTCTTTTATATACATACATATATATATGTGTGTATATATATATATATATATATATATATATATATATATATATATATATATATTTTTATATATATATATATATATATATATATATATTTATATATATATATATATATATATATATATATATATATATACACACAAACAACCTGCCTCTTTTTGTCTTGATACCAAATTAATGAAAGGACTCAGGTTGATGATTCAGTATGTCTGCTCATGGTAGACACTCTTTCATGCAATGTATTATAATGCATCAATTTCAGTTACCTACTGTAATACACCTACATTTCCTAGAGAAATGATTCTGTTAAACGTATTGTAATCTATCCACTCTAGATAGAGTTATGTTAAGCACATTATAATTCATCCACTTTACAAGCGGAACTGTAAGCCCATCCACTCCATCTACACAACATGTTGTGTCAGCCTGACTTAACTCCTGTCTCCTCTTGCACGGATCTAAATCATTATCCAATCTTCAAGCTCAGTGCCGATTCTGAAACATCGCGCCTGTGCATCTGTGCTAGTAGTGTTTACCCCAGGAGGCACAGACACCTACACAGATAGCATTGAGGAGTAATTGAAAACATTCCAAGAGACTCTACTTGCTCACTCAAGTCCCATGACTACAAACAGCTTATCCCAAATGATCCCAGAAATCAGATATACATTTTTCCTGTTGCTTCTCTTACTTTCTTTGTCATCATCACAGGCGATAAACACACACACACACAAATCAATAACACCCTCTCTCGTCCAAGAGACAAACCCCCTACATCCAGTCACTAAACTCCCAGGGATTTTAGTCCAGGCCGAACTCATTACTGGATGTGCTAACATGTGAGTTACTGTGCTGTCGGAAGCAGGTGAAAATTAAAGGAAGAAGGCCATAGGGATAGAGGAGCAAAGTATGTATTTATTCCTTTGTTTACAAGAAAGAGAGATGCCTGTGCTTCTTTTTCTTTATTGGATCTGTCGGCGGAGCCTTGAACAGTAATTGGTAGTGCTCATGGGAATGGAGGAGTGTCGGCGTTAATGCGGAGTTTTATAAATAGCTGTAAACAGCTCAGTGATGGGAGCGAAGCCCATCCTCTTCAACTAGCTGTATTCTTTCAGACATACACAATGCCTGTAGCACTGCTTCTGAGGAAAACTTCATTAACACAGTGCCCTTATCATGGAGTAGTTCAACCTGTTTACTCATCTGTATAAAAGGGTTATGGCAATTCCATTTACTGCATACATTTTGGCATAAGAAGTCAAGCAAGTGCAGCAAACAAGGTGAAGCTGTGCATCAAACTGTCTGTTTAGAGAAACAGTACATTAAGTTTGTAGTTGCAAAAGTTAAAATGTACTATGGGTCCATTGTTCTCAATAGCCTCTCCTACTGCTACCTTAAACCTGATACGCTTTTGTGGTACCTATTTGCAATAAAACATGCAAAACAACAAAAAAAGGTTTTTATTTGACTCATCCTCATCCAGAATACTGGGTGTATTTCCTGTCAGAAAACTGTACAGATGAGTTTGTTACCCAGTGTACAATAGAAATTTACCCTCAAAGGTAAAACAGTGGTCCTTAAGGTCCAGCAATGTAATTATGTTCCTCTGCTAACTATAAGTAGAACAATACATTCAGTAACACCCCATTGACAAACATTTACACAATTAAACCCCATTTTTTTGTGTTGGTATTCAAACATGCTAATGAAATACACAGGTTTCCAAGTTTATATCTCATATATAACGAATAAAAAAACAAAACACAGTGGAATTGCGAAATTCTCAAACAATGGCACCATGCAAACATCTATCAGACATGTTTTCTATAGTATTTTATGAAGCCAGCCATCGAAAGGCAGTGCAGCATGAAATGGGGCAGCTCATAGTCTCAACAGTCTGTTTGTCGTATCAAGACAGCTACTAGCTCATAGCCCAACATCCTGAATATGATGAAATGTGCTTTTCATCCCTCATGGGAGGAGGACTTTTTTGTTTTGTTTTGTTTACTTATAAGATGGATTAATGTAGTACATGGCGTAAGGTGTGAACAGACACTGAAACTTTCCAGTCTCCTTGTTTTCATCCAAGTAACAAGGTAGGACATTGATTAGCTTGCTAGCTTACTATTATTTTTAATGTTCTCATTATGATACATAACTTTTTGTGACTATGTCATGGCTCCCAAAAACCAAAGTATGTTGACTGCTTTGAACATGTTATATCAATGGTAAAATCATATTTTCACCAAAATGTCCAACAAAAGCTGACACAGTGATAACCCCTCAATTGAGTAAGTACATAATATCTGAAGGGTCGTACATGTATATGCACTACGTGTATTTTCATACGGTGTGCACCATATAGGAGGTACAGTACGTCAGAAGCCCACAAAAAATGTACCAAATATAATTGCTTACATAGTAGTTAATGCAAAATCCCATTACATGAGTACAAGGTTGAATGTGTTTACTGTGAGAAGCAATGTAATCTGATCACTTAAACCACTGGCAGAGGTTGAAAGTGACACATACAGTGACATTATTTGTTGTTTGACTGTTATTGCATCCCTATGTGGCAACACTGAAGGTTTGCCTAATAAAGCACATAATATCAAGACAAATGAAAATGCCAGGTAAATGGCCAGGTAAATGATGATCCATCTCAGCTGTCCTCTTGTGACCAGTTCGCTTGAGATGGATGTCATTACTAGGTGTTTTAGTGTTTTAGATGTGGCATTTGTCTCTGGAGTCTGCTACTGTTCTTCCTTTAGATGAGGAACAAAAAAAAAAAAACCTGCCACAAAGCTGGAAAAATAGGATGATTCAATCAGAAATAATGTTTGTTACATTGTTAAGAAACAAACATGGCAATGTGTTTTGTGGAAAAAGGTTTGCTATGAAGCCATATTCGCCATGGCCTTCTTTTTTCATGGCCTTCGAAGTCTGTGTTTCTCAACATTGATGTGATGTTTAAGATCTGTCCATTCTTAGAGACCTTTTACAAATGTCACTGTAAAATGCGCAGGCATCTAGTTTATGTTGAAGAATGCGGAGAATCAGGAGAATGTTAGTCATTCAGTGTTGAATTTCATTTTATTTGAATGTGCACCACTTAACTTTTGCTCGGACATTTTAGATGGCTAGCTAAGACACACGCAGCACGGCAAATCTATACTAGCCAATTACAGGAGCCACCAGCATGCATAGGCTAATCTAAGTAATACAGAGTGAGGGATCAGACAATTACATTTCAGATCCACAACAAATCAAACAAAATAAAGGTGCTAAGCTGAAATACTTTATTGGTTATTATGTTTCTAAGGTTAGTTTTAAGTCTGAGAATGAATGTAAACAGTGTATACTGTTTATCCACCATGGATGTAATGACCCTGTAATTAAGGATTAATTTTGTGCTTTTATCATAATAATCATTATTTTATTTCAAATCCAGTGTGCTAGAGTACAAAAACTAAAACAGCAATAAAACTTTCATTGCCTACTTGCAGTAGATGTGACCAAATTGCTAGTGTGAAAATATTACTGCTGGATGTTCTACATGTTGTATTTTATAAATATGGCCCACTCCATTAAAAGTTACTCAAACTTTCATTGCTTCATTCCATTTCCATCAGCCAGTGCAGAAACAAAATCTTGGCCCAGTTTCCTCATAACCCTCTTGGCTGACTTAGCCAACAACCGCATATTGCCTTTGCCACTCACACAGATGCAGTCAGCCGCAGCTCATTACGGAGGTGCTGGAAGAGCTGTGCGCCCCTCCTGTTGATCTCCCCCTTTGGTTTGTATCAAAGCTTCAGCTGTTAGAGCAGAGGTGAGGGCTGAATGTTTCCCCTTGCATTTCACAGATCAGATCAAGGGAAGTAAAAGAAAGCTACAGCACCTGTAATGACCGGCAAGGCCAGATGGATCACGGCATGCTGCTGTGTATCTTTCTCATCCCTGCTCTTTTCATGTCTCTCCGCTTTCAGCTGCACTGTACATAGTCCTAGTAATTGCAGTTAACATACTACAAGCTGTGTACAGCAATTCCATGTTTGTAGTATTTCTGAGAATGCATAATATGTTTTTCTTTTTCCTGTGTGTCTTCCTATCTGTCCTACTCTCTCTTCCTTTCTCTCTCTCTCTGCAGGATTTCCTGGGACAGGCATGCTGTACTCTGGGGGAAATAGTCGGCTCCCTGGGGAGTCGACTAGAGAAGCCTCTCGGGTAAGAACCAGCACGCCATGTTATCTATTTACCTTCCTTAACATATCCACCTGTGAGTATTTAGACCACACCAACTCCTTTTTAATTAGCTGAGGTCTCTTTCTGTGAAAATGGATGGTCAGTGACTATCCATGGGATCATGCAATTCAGTAAACCTTGTTAAATGTGCATTGTTTCATTGCCAGTGGTGATGATGGGAAATTAAGTTATAAGAAGGGATGGAGAGTTAGAGATGAAACCCATTTGTATTTGTGTAACACTGGAGACTCAGAGAGAGCTAGTTTCTATGTGCATGAGTTTTAGTCAGAGAATTATCCTACAACTCAGTGAAATCAATCAATGGCAAATGCAGACAAAAGGACAATCGAAAGGTAATATCAAGGAACATGTCAAGGATCATAGAGCAATAAGGCCATCAGGGATACTAATGCTCAGAACCTACTCAATACAAGAGCTACACTGAAGAATGCATAAGTTTATACATACATACATGAACCAGGAAGTAAACCAGGTAGTGAATGACATGAGTCATGATGTGTGTAACTTGTAAAGAGCACCTGTGGCTGAAAAAACAAAATACCATCTAATAATGAACATGAAACCACAATCCCCCATTTGGTCTAGCAGCTAAGGATCCCACGCTCTCACCGCTGCAGCCCGGGTTCGATTCTTAGGCAGGGAACCAACCCAGTCACTGGGGGGGTTGCATAAGCTAGTGCACTAACAGTGCCAGTCCCAAGCCTGGATAAAACAGGAGGGTTGTGTCAGGAAGGGCATCAGGTGTAAAACCTGTGCCAAATCAAACATGTGGCTCAGTGATCCGCTGTGGCAAACCCTAACGGGAGCAGCCAAAAGAAGAGGAACAACAACAGTCCACCATTTCTTATATGTAAATCTTCAGCTTCCCTCTGTGATGTGTTATATCCTACAATACATAGCTAACACTTGTGTCATTAGATGTGTTATCAAAACAAAGCTGAAGAACAGTGCACAGCTTCGGTGTCAAGGGGATACATTGATTACTAGAACTGCTTTTAGCAACAAAGAAGAAACTACTTCACATATTGTTTTTATTTTCATTTATTCAGTTTCAGTAAGTGCTTTATTCTGGTCAGGGTTGCTGTGGATCTGGAGCGGGGAACACTGGGCACAAGGCAGGAATACACCCTGGATGGGATGCATTCCATCACAGGGCACCAAGCACACACATTTACACATTCATTTACACCTAGGGGTAATTTAGCACGGCCACCTACCAAATTGCAAGCTTTTGAGAGATAGGAGGAAACACAAGGAGAACAAAACTCCATACAAACGGTAGCATTAGTTCAGGATCACTGTTTTCATTTCACTGTTTATTTATGTATTATCTATTCATCAAATATTATTTTAAATAAATACTGAAAATACTAAAATAATAAAAATTTCCAGTAGATTTTCAGTGATATTAAAAATTTTTACAGAAACGGTAGGGTTTATAGTAGATGGTCCTGTCTATATTTACAGTATTTTAAGGATGTAAGGTGGGAGAGAGGGAAGGAGTACAAATTGTGCAAATTGTGTTAAGGTTATGAAGTAGGATGCTGTTAGAAGCTGTGTTTTTTCCCCAAAAAACTTCAACTTTTATTTAAAAACTAAAAGAAGCACAGAGGTTTTCTTTTGGTCACTGAGGGTAAGGTTAAGGTTAGATTTTGGTGTAGCATAACATTAATTAGCTGCAATAATAATTATGTCAGTGGAAGAGCCTCTCAAAATTAGTGAAACAAATGTGTGTTTGTGTGTTTGTGTGTATGTGTGTGTGTGTGTGAGAGAGAGAGAGTGTATGAGGGTGTGTGTGTGTGCACCAGAGCATGGACACAAAAGCGGAAGGCTGAAATTCACACTCACTAATGAGCTTTTTCTTGCTGCTAATGCTCTTTTTCTGAGTCTGCTTGTTAAGTCATTATTCAAATCCTTATGATTTTCTTATCATTCAGAATATTTGGTTGTATTGCACTTTTTTAAATTTTATCCTAAATGTAAATTATTATACCAAAGACATAGATAAGAGAGTTTAATGAAGTGATAGAAATTCATTTGAATTAGAATTTTTCAGTGCAGTGGGAGCTAAGTAGTTAAAGTTCTCTGTTTTATGAGTTCAAATCCCAACATTGCCAAGAGCCACTATTGGGCACTTGAAGAAGATCCATAACTCTAAACTATTCAGCTGAGTGCCTCTGTCGACCTTCTAGATACCTTTCCATAAAGGTTTCAGCCCAATAAATGAACTTTAAGTAAGAAATAACAACTGACAGACTGCACAGTTAGACAAAAATAATACATGCTGGGGTGATGTGATAAGGCCAGGTGCAAAGCAAAGTGGATTATTTTTGTGTAACAGCCCAGTCTTGAGTGAGTTACTCCGCTTATACAACAGTGATTTGCCAACAATTACAATGTTTAATTTATTAGAGAATGACACAGTGCACATTTTCTTGGTTAAAAAGTAATGTTGTGGAACATATATGAGACAAGTTAGTTCCTGTTATCACTTAATTTCTAGCAACAAAAAAGTTCTAGTTTTCACACCAGCAGACTTTCCCGTGCTGGGAAACTTTGCTAAGCACCATGACTGTTACAAAGCACTGACACTCGAGACTCCTTCCATAAATAAATGTCTCCTAACAAAAACTACTCTTGACTTTCTGACCAATCAGATTTGAGAATTCAACTGCGCTGTGGTATAAATTAAATTTATGTTGTTTAACATTAGACTGAAAAGCTTCTTTTTAAAGTATCATGCAAAATAATGATTAATATCAGCAACGGAACAATAATCACCCAGCTTGTAAATATATAGATCGTTAGATCTTTAGCTTCTTCTTGTTGTGTTGCTCTTTTAACAGTAAATGATTAGCAAACACATGCGTCATCAGATCTGTTATCAGGGCCAGAGGACAGCTGCTGTGTCATGAATGAACTGATTACTGGAAGTGTTCTAAGCGAGTAGTGCTATTTTAAATGTTTTTGCTTGTGAGAGTTCACTTACGTGCTTATTTTTGTATTCATTTATTAAAGACATCTCAAAAATATTAAATAAATCTTTTAGCCACACAGATCTAATGTTGGTCTCAAATTCACAAATTCCTCAATTCTCTAAATTTTTTTTTTTTTTTTTAATGATACTCGTTGCAGTTTACGTATGCTGATTTACTGGATCCTATAATGAAAGCAAAACTGAACCACCTTGAACTTTGCAAACGTCACCTAACAAAAAGTACTCTTGACCTTCTGACCAATCAGATTTGAGAATTCAACTGCTCTGTGGTATAAAATAAATTGATATTGTTCAGACTGAAAAGCTTCTTTTTAAAGTATCATGCAAAATAATAGCATGTTGTTCTTTTAACAGTAAATGGTTAGCAAAGACGTGTCTTCAGATCTGTTATCAGGGCCAGAGGACAGCTGCTGTGTCAGGAATGAACTGATTACTGGAATTGCTCTAAGCGAGTAGTGCAATTTGCGAGGATTTCCTTACAGTATGTACAAGGTATTTCAGACTTGAAAAGCATGCAGAGTATGTTCTGAAACTATGTGTGCTTTGCAGAATTCTTTTGAATATTTCCAGTCTGATCCAACGACAAATATCGTGCTGTGAACATGTGGTAGAAATTGCTAATTTATGTGACTAAGGTATGTCACTGTCACACCGGTGATGTTTTGCATAAAAGAAGTATATAGTGTTCAATCTTGGTTATTCAGAGAATGTAGATATCATGTATCAGCTCATACTTAGAGCTTTAGTATCAGTATTGTATCAAGAATTTGAAAAAAAAAAGTATTTATTTTAACAGATTGGCGCATTCGTAATAATAATAACTGTAATGTACTTTGTTTATGTAGCTCTTTTATTTTATACAAATGATGAATTATTATATAGAGCACACACACAAGATAGTGTAATGACAGTAAAACTCAGTGAATAGTTAAAATTGTCAGTTAGAGTGATAGATTGATGGTTAAGGTTTTTATGTACAAGAAGGTAGCAAGTTCAAGTCCCAGAACTACTAAGAATTTAGGCCATTTAACAAGAGCCTTAACTGTTAACTGGATTGAATTCTGCCTTACATTTTAGTCACTTTGGCTAAAACTTGGCTTCAAAATAAATAAATCAAATAAAACAAGCATCAATGAACAGCCTGATGTGGGTGTAAAAACTCTTCTGGTCTGATTCACTTCTGCTATTCTTTCCAAAGTTATTACAGAATGGATTCTGTATATGCTTTTGCACCAACTGAGTTGTCAGGAATCCTAAGGTTCAGCACTAAACCTGCATCAGTCGGGCAAAGTGGTTGGGATGGGCCATGATGATTCAATAGATCGACATGATATGCTGCAGCTAGCCCATTAAAAAGGCTTTTAACTTTATAGTCAATATGAAACCTAATAGGAAGCCAATGTTAATTGAATAAGACTGGCGTAATATGCTCTTTCTTTTCCTGGTAAGAAGGTTTGCTGCTGTGCTCTGATCTGTGTGAAGTTTCCTTAAAGGAACAGCAGGGCTGTCGGCCTTTAACACAGTTTACGTAACTCATGTAACTCAGAGGTTTTAATGTAGGCTCATGCAGGGTCAGGATGCTTGTTATTTATAATAAGCATGAGAGAGGCTTTTTCACTTTTTCAACATGGTGATACTGTAGTAAGTAATCAGCATCATGTATTTAGATAAAATAGTTTTGTTAGTTTCATGGAAGTGCAGTTTCCCATGTTACCGAATAAAAACTTCCAGCTTGTTGTTTGCTTGGCGCAATCTAAGAATCATTAACAAAGTCCATAGTGGGAGTCATAACACATGCAGGCAAAACAAACAGAGATCACTCATGATCAAAACCATAACACAGGCACACATTAAAAAAAATTAATTCGACATAGGGAATTGTGAGACAAATGCACAAGACAAATACATGATAAGACTTCACAACATGACAAAGACAAAAAAAATAAGCAAACTAATCAAGGCAGAACTGAGAATGGGTGAGAATGCTGGACAACATACTAATGACAGGACGGTCAGAGACATGACTAAAAAAAATCAAAACAAAAACGTACATGTACAGACAAAGTCACTGGACATAAACAAAGAACACATGACATGAACTGAAACATGACACGAACTGAAATCACAACATGAAAACAGCACTCATAGTGTTTTCATCTGCGAAGTGCACCTAGAAGGGAAAAATCCATGACGAATGCATTAACTTTTAGAGTTACAAAGCACCATTCTCATACCACCATTCCGAGAATATGCCTTTATACCTTAAACCAACAAGGTTATCTTCAGAAATCACATTTTTGGACTTAAGTTATTTTTGACTTTCTCAGTGCATTCTCTTTAAATATATGTTGAATGAAACTCTTAACTCCTCTTTAAAATGCAGTCATTTGATTTGTTTAGGCTAAATACTTGGGGTGGCTTATCTAACTCAGTGGATGCATTTCCCCATTCTGTTTGACATGCCTAAGGTGGTGTATAAGCAAGAACAATAAGGGGCCTTAAACTTGCGCTCTGTTATTTTTAAGTGTCATTTAAACATTTTAATATTTAATGAAGTCATGCTCATATTTTTATAGCTGTTGATAAAACATTTACTCAGAAGAAAAACTCCAGATGTGGTGTCCCACAGTTACTGGAGCTATCTCTGTAAAGAAGATAACAAGTCATGTGGACCAACACTGAATCAATCAGTGTTTCAAGTTTCAAGTCATTAAAACTCCCCATCCCACACTAATGTTTGGGAGTTTTAGCCTAAGTATATAGGGGCAATAATATGTAGGGATAGAGCTTGTGTTTAATAGAATTTTGATTTTCCAAACAGCTTCAGCTAATCTCTTTCAAAATGTATGACTTTATATCTTTAAACAGAATCTTGTAGTGAACGAATAATGATTTGGTGACATCTAAAAGTGTTTAGTACAATAGTGGCATGATGCCAACTAATACATTATGTCTACAACTGTGAAAAAGAAACATTTTCACAATCTGAAACAAGGTGTAGTTATTGGCCTCTTTGGCTAAAACAAGTAAAAATGTAAAAATACCTTTTCTTACTACCCTCTAGAGTACATCTTTTGTACCTGTAGTGTGTACCTTTTATATGGTAAAATAATGTTTTTTTCCTTTAAAAAATTATTCAAAGTAATACTTGCACCTTAAGTATCACTGTTGTACTTTGAAAATATTCCATATCCTTAAAAAAGTAGAACAGTTAGGTAAAAATATTCTCCAAAGAAAAGGATTACTGCATGTAGGAGTGTAATTGGAAATTTCAGGTCAGATTAACATGCAGTGTCTTCAGGAAAACTGTGCTATCTTTAAAAGCACAGACAGAGTTAGGAATTAATTCTAATTAAAATCCTTTTTAAATGTATTTGTCACTCAGCCTGGGTCCTGTCTGTTTGTCCTCTCTCTTTACCTATCTTCAAAACCCACTGTACTGTATGCGCTCTCTGAATTAAGGAAATGTACAATAGAATGTAATAAAACACTCCCTTCTCTTTCTTGTCTAATGTATACTGATATGAAAACCAGCACATAAACAGACTCCTTTTATTTATCACGGCAGAAGCAAATACTCTCTGGTACATAATGAGTGTAACTGCCTTAGTCTAGCTTCTGGACTGACAGCACAGAGAATTCAGAAGGAAAAGAGAACACAAACATACAGAGGTGCCAAGAGGCTATACATCGTATATTATAGATAGATATTATACAGTCGATATTATAGATAATATAATCTTTTTTCCTTTAATTGCTGATGGCATGGTAACCTTGGAGAAAATAAAAACTTACTTCTAAATTTTTTTTGTAAATGTATTTAAGTAAGCGTACAAATATTCAATTTCAATACAACTTGAGTAAAGTATAAATCTACCAGAGAAGTACTTAAGTACAGTAACGAACTACAGATAGAATATACCCCCACCAAAGGTGACTTGAGATAAGAGAACCGGCCGGTAAAAATAGCTTCGCCATTTTCAACCAAGAGTTTCAGACTGATCACCGCTAGTGGCCCAGCTTCACTAAATCAATAAGCAGTTTGGACTGAGGCCACACACCCCATACTATAGTATATGCTGAGGCTGTTTGCTAAGTGATCTATCGCCTGCCCTGATGCACACTATTATAGCTGACCATGCTAAAATCTCACTGAAGAAAGCACTTCCACAGCTGAGCCTCACATAATATCCCTTTAGAGAGCGAAACCTCTTAAAGGCCCTTTTTTATTCCCAATATTGCAGAAGTTTAAAAGCTATAAACTGTTTTGAATAAGAACAAACATTTTTGTCTTAAAATCCCAAGTTATTGTGCTTCTTTTGCTGCCATGTAATATAATGAATACATTTTTATTTATATTTATTTCATGTAAGTGTGCACAAAGACTGGTTCAACAAAAAATAAGTTTTCTGTTAATCTTTATCAGTTTTGAAAATTGATAATTTGGCAGCTATAAACTTTTCTTACTTGTTAGCAACATTATCTTCATAACTCCAGTTCAAAACCAGTGAAGCAAAAGTCACACATCAAGTAACTACATTGGGGCTAAAGGGGAAATTTCTATAAATAATGTTTGTAAAAATTCAGTCACACTGTTCCTTTGCATGTGTATGTGCTTATAAAGCTTATGGATCTGTATTATACTGGAGTATTCATCTCGCGAAAGTTGCCGTAGTTAAGGGGAATGTTTTGAGAATGGTGAAACCGTGGCAATCTAATGCACCTGCACCTCCACCCTGATGGGGGGCACCTTTAACAACCCTAATGACTGTTAATTACAGATAATTATACAGTTTAATCAGCACACCAGCCTGCATTCTGGAGTCTCTGCATAAGGAGGGAAAAACAGAACGAGAAGTCTCTCAGCGTGTCTCCATGGTGCTATTTTAAGCCCTGTCAGTGGATGGCAGGAGAGAGAGGAATACAATTGTGTGAGTGTGTGTTTAAATTCGAAATCAGGGCATCTAAAAAAAAAAAAAGCTGTTTGGAAAAAAGAAGAGTTGAAATAATTGGCTTTTATTTGTGAGCTACGCCAATTTCTCAGATGTACCAATTTACTCTGTTTGCGTTATATCATAGTCATTTTTCTTCTTAGTCTTGTTAGGCTGCTCACCTTTCAACCTTTCTTTCTTTATCTGAAGTATCGTTATGTGTAAGCTCCAGTAGGGTTTATTTAATATCACCCATGCAAGCAGTTAAACATGACACTACTTTTCATAGCAGGGGGTCAAGTACTTCAGCTAGAACACACGGGCTCTAATTTACTACTCGAAGATCTTATCCACATTCTCTGTTTTGTGAATCCTCTCTTGCTGGTTAAGTGGAAGAAGCAGAGGTAAGACCTGTGTGTGGCTAAATGGCAGTACTGCTATGGTAGAATAAGTCTCAGTGGAAAAAAAAAAAACAGGCTTGATTAGTTAGCCAATACACTGCAATGAGCATTTTTGTAGATGGAAAGGTCACCTATTGAGCAGCTATCTTTGAAACAGACAGAGTGAGAAGATGGAATGAAAAAGGAAGAGGGACTAGATTGCTTTTAATGATAATTGTTATTTCATTCAAATCCGTACTGATGGGGGGTGGGGGTGAGATAATTGAACGTGAGACGATCAGAAAAACAGCTGTTCTGCCACAGTGTAGCCGGTACTTAATTAGCTTGTTCTGTCGGGATGCTGATTGTAAATTCATGTGTCTTGATTAGGACTTTCAGGAAGGTAGTTTCACAGTGTAGAGAGGAATTCGAGGAGATGTGTGAAGGTGTCTATGTGTGTGCGTTTATGTGCTGTAAGAACGAGCATCTCTGAGTGAGTGGATAGTGATAGAGTAATGGTGATTATGGTCTTTTTAAAAGGAAGTGTATTTCACCCAAAATCTTTTCACCAGTACCTGCCTCATCATGTGTCCTGCAGTAGCGTCACTTGTCTTTGTGATTCAGCAAATGACGTACTTTAATGTATGACAATGAACGAAACTTCACAGTGCAGCTGAATGCAGTAACATTAATGGAGTATCCATCTTTGACAACCAGAATCACTTTTTCATTAGTGCAATTTGGTATAATGTACAAGACAGTGAGACAGGGGTGTTAAAATTCACAACACAGACACACTGTGGACATTTTACAACACGCCCCCAAAGGCCCTGCCCTGGTTTGAAAGTGGAAAGTAGTGGAAAGCTGGAAATAATATGGATATGGATAAACATATTTCCACTTGCTAAATTTAAGTAAAATTTCTTAAAATTTTGAGACTTGAAAAACTTGAGACTATAGAGTATGTAGAAATTACAGAACTTAAGAACATAATTTTAATAAAGTTAATAGTAACTTTGCATGTACAGTACAATGACAAGAACAGTCTGCGATGATTCTTCTCACTTTTACACTCACACTGGCACACTAGTATTAAAATAAGTTATTCATGGCTTTTATAACAAGTCGTTCACACATATGGTCTTCCGACAACAGTCTTTGCATTGAGTTCTACTTTTTCAGGTGACAGAGTTATCTCAGTGAAATATGGATGAGCCCGTGTCCAGGAGGCACTGGTGCAGAAATATATTCATGCAGAAATATATTCATTATCTCTGCTGGGGTCCTTTGCCCAGCTTAATGGTTGGGGTTGTCATGGAGACCTGAGCTTTGCTTTTTTTTCCCCTCTCACTGTCTTCCTCTTGTTTTCCAGGTCAGGTTATGAATGGTTGAATGCTCTGCGGATTTCTTTGACGGATGGGGTGCAACAGTTTAGTCTGCCACCTGTTGGCTTGTTTCTCACTGCCATGAAACAGACTGACACTGAGCATTTGCATTTTTATTTCTTTATTGTCAAATTTCCCCACTTTCATCTCCTTAGCAGAGTATCTACAGGAACACCTTAAGAAATCGTACAAGGATTGCATTCACTGCGTGTGTGAGAGGTGTTCAGGAAAGAGTGTGAGAGTTGTCGCTGTGAGGAAATATGCTAGTATATGATGCTTTTTGCTGTCTACATGTTTCTTATGCATTAGGTTTGCGCACCGCTATTTAGAGGAATAAGAGAGATTTCAGTATTAAAACTGACCTCACTGTATAATTAAAATGTGCAAGATTTTAATTAAACCCCTGAAATCAGACCAAAAATAGCATGCTGTGACATCTGTGATTCATTGCCTGGACATGAGATTTTGCATGATTACACAGTTTATTCTAATGCGTGGACTTTTTTGTGGGTGATGGAATGCATACTGATGTAATTAGGATGTATTACTGCCAGTTCTGATACAGATTGTAGCTTCCATATGAAAGGTCTAAGTAGAGAGGAAAGAGGTCAAAGCTGATAGCTGATCAGATCACATTGCCAGCTGATTATTGAAATATTTATGCAGTCAGTCATCATTATTGAAGCATATAAAGCAGATAGCATGATATGTAATGAATGCTAAAAAGAAATGGCCATTTATTGCTACTACTAAAGCCTGTTAAATGACTTAAAGAATTGCATTGGAATTATAATTACTTAAATGATTTAGAATTTGAATATTTTAGAATCTCAATAAGCCTGATTTTATTACTTTTATCATAAATTTTAATGCTTTTTTAATTTTTTTTAATGTTTTTTAATTTTGATGTAATTTAATTTTAATGTTTAATTTATTATTTTTATCAAGTCAACCAACGTCTAAAGACTTACCTCTTCATAAAGTACTTAAGTTAGCACTTACAAAAAAAATAAAAATTACTTCCCCAACAGAGTTTTGGACTGATGGTATTCCTAGTTAGTGACCTAGCGAGCCAATATCAGAATGTATTTTTGATAGACTTCAAAGCACTATTGTAAGTCGCTCTGGATAAGGGCGTCTGCCAAATGCCATAAATGTAAATGTAAATGTAAATGTAAAAGTCCCTCCAGCAAGCTTCAGTTGAATCTCAAATGGTTTCACCATATACGCTCACGACAAATGGCAGTATCATAATGGCAAAGCAGAAACTTTGTTTTTCACTACATGATGAATAGAATGCCATCTGAGATTCATCCACAGAGTGACTCCAATAAGTGCCTTAAGGAAAATGTTGAAGTACTTACATGTGAGATCACTTAGACTTTAGCAGTCTAAAAGTAAAATGTCACAGAATACAGAAATATTATGATTTTTGAATAGTGAAATAGTGAAATTTTCACTTTTTGAATAGTGAAAATCATTTTGGCAAATATGCATGATATTAATGTTTGTGCTTCCATTACTTTTGAAATCATAGTCTTACATCCATCCATTTTCCGTACGGCTTATCCTACACAGGGTCACGAGGGAGCCTGGAGCCTATCCCAGGGGACTTGGGGCACAAGGCAGGGGAAACCCTGGATGGGGTGCCACCCCATCACAGGGCACAGTCGCGCACACACACTCACATTCACACACCTCGGACAATTTGGAAACGCCAGTCAGCCCAGCATGCATGTCTTTGGACTAGGGGAGGAAACCGGAGTGCCCGGAGGAAACCCCCAAGGTGTGGGGAGAACATGCAAGCTCCTCGCGTGCAGGGCGGAGGCGGGATTTAAACCCCAGCCACAGAGGTGTGAGGCAACAGTGCTAACCACTAAGCCACCATGTCCCCCTATTCTTACATCACATTATAAAGATTTGGAATTTATTCCCAAATCACTTATCTCTATAGTTGATGAATCACTCACCCGCTCCGGAGGCTGAAGTATTGGAGTGGATGCCAAAATCATAAAAATAAGGTGCAAATGCATTCATGCTCTGCAAAATTGTGTCCACTTATAGCAAATGATAGCCATCAAGGTTACACTGCACTACAGAGCTCAAGGCAGCCGAAAAAGGAGACACACAGGAAATGAGGATTGTTGTCTTCTATTCCATTTTCTGTATAATAATATTAATAATAATACAGAAGACCCAAAATGACATATTAAAAGTCTGTTAATCTTTGCTCCCTTTAAGATACAGGGTACTTGAATCTGCTGTAGGAGCGCATAGAAGCCCAGCTTCAGTGGAGTTTTACAGCCAGGTCTACAGCCTTTCTTACATTACATTAGGCTTGGGATCTAGACAGTGACTCACTTTCCAATGACACATGCATCTCTAACATCAATCAACATCACTGCAGTCATCATTTAAGTCAATAAAACTCACTGCAGGACATTGACAATGAACAGAAACTGGCATCAACAGTAGATAAATGACATTCAAGTGGTTGAAGAGTATGATCCAGATTCTAAATATAACTAATTTCTGTTACCTGATTTGTTATCAGTAGTTAATTACGAAGCAAAAGCTCACAGATTTCTAATAAACTACCTTAATTCTAACATGTTACCAGAAAGCTTAAATGCCTTTTAAGTTATTCCTTTTTTTATTACATTATCTTCTGCCAAGGTGTATCACTGAAAACAGCTTGTTCATGGCACTTGTTTAGCGTCAGTGTGTTCACAGTCTCGAAAGAAATAATCTTTATTTTATTGGACACTGTCCCAGTCGTGCCTCTGTCACAGTTTCTTGCCTTGAGAATAATAAGCAGCAAGCAGTATAAGAGCTAGAGTTTATTAAACTTTATATTTGTGTCTGTGCAGGCTGCTCAGATATGGAACACTAAGGAGTAAAGCTCAAGGGAACTGCTCTGGATCTCAGCCTAGTGTTTGCTTTCTCAGGAATTATATGCAAAAATACACATTTCAATCACAGCAGGGGATTTGTAGGGGCTATTTAATGCCGTAACTAATGAAAATAACCAGGCTTTATTAAAAATTGTAAATGTTCAGTTGTGTTACAGACTGAGACTGCTAGCACATGTGGGGACTCAAGGCGATAGTGTAATAATACTGAAGCATAGACAGGGTACACGGCTGACAGCATGGGTATTCGACAATCTGTTTTCTCAGTGTACATAAAGATAGAAAAAAAAAGCACTGTTACTTTACTTGTCAAACCAGACTTCCTGCTGAACTCTCTACCTCCCACTGAGTGCTGAAAAGAGCTGGCTTTTGAAGCTAGGAGTCCTTTTATCCACATAGTAGGATCCAAAAGTTTAACTGCACTACTGGCATATGTTTTTATTTCTGTAGCTAGCTGGAACCAGAATAATTAAGACAAGAGTGCATATCGTAATTTAGCTGTTTTCCATGAAACATTCATATTTGGAATACAACAACATAACTAAAGGTGGAAAAAACAAAACACAACTAAAAGAACTGGATAACTGGAACTAGAACAAAGACAAAGAACTACAGATGTGAGGAACACCAACAGCAGGGTCTCCATTAAATAACTGCAGCCTATGGAGGAGACTTTGAAGGGTCACTGGAGCTATTTGTAGAATTGTTCTAAACGATCTTTCTAAACGATGTTCTAAGCAGATTGACAATCTGCTCTTAAGATATTTGTGATGAATTTATTCTGAATAGAAAAATAGCAACAGTGGCACATTTACCTATAAAGCCAGGTTCAAGAATGAATTATATTAACATTTAGCAATGGTGAATTATTAATTGCTCTGTGTGGAGCGTTGCATGTTCTCCCCGTGTCCACGTGGGTTTACTTTGGGTTCTTCGGTTTCCTTCTGGAAACATGGCAGTAGGTGGATTGACTAAGCTAAATTGCCATAGATATGAATGAGTGTGAATGTGTGTGTGTGTGTGTGTGGTGCCCTACGATGGACTGGCATCCCATCCGGGGTGTATTCCTCGCTTGCCTCCAGTGTTTCCAGGATAGACTCCAGATCCACCATGACCCTCACCAGGATAAAGAAGATGAAGATGAATGAACAAATTGTTGCTTGTGCTTGTTTCCATCATTGTCACAAATGACAGAGTAGTGCATTCCAAATTTACTTTCAACTTTTCTAAGAATATTCAGAAGGAAAAGCTTCAAAACTCACACAGTGGAGGGTGTAGCCTTCTCAGAGCTTAGGGCATATGCCCTTAGGGCATAGCCTCCCATGTGGGAGTTGTGAAGAAAAAAATCTTAGGAAAATTCCTCAAAGGTTCTTTAGAATTTCTGAGGGGATCTAAATCCAGTTTACGATTGTAGAGGTTGAAAGTAAAGGTAAAAAAAAAAAAAAAAAAAAAAAAAGTTTACACACAGGTTAACATACAAGACTTTGCAGCCTGCATAGAGAGCCAGAGTGCTATACATACTCACATGATGAGACAAAACACTTGTTATATAAAATGCAACAGGAGTAAAGACTGACCAGGAGTTAATATTCAACATCGCTTGAGTAAAGTTTCATGTTTCGTAGTAAATTTTTGATAAATTGTTAAATTAAAAACTATTCTAAGTGGACTAAGTGTACTAATATGTATTATTGTGATTGAGTATTGAAAGTTTTCTCTTTCCACAACAGGGGCATTCCTGGGAAGAAATGCGGCACCATTATTGTGAAGGCTGAGGAACTGAACAACTGCAGAGTAAGTCATCCTGAGTGTTGTGTTACGCTGGATCATGTCTTTGCAGTTACTCTGCATGACACTCTTGAGTATTTCCCTTTGGCTTATCCCTGGGCAGTGGTGTCTCAATGGCTAAAGGCAGCGATTATATACTGATTAGAGGTTAGGCAGTTCAAGCCTCAGGACTGCTACGCTGTCACTGTTGGGCCCTTAAGCAGGGCCTTTAATTGTACTTGCCTTAAGCTCTTCCCTAAAAGTACTGATTTCAGTGATGCTTATAGTATATGCCTCAAATCTGCACAGACAACAACAGAACAGGCTGGCAAAACATCCAACTAGTCTCTTTTGGGCCAGGAATCCCAGCTGTTCCATGAACACACACGTAGATTATAGATTTGTAGTTTACAGTATATTCACTTCATGTAATTTACCATTACCTGATGATACCCTGACAGTAAGGAAGGTGTGTGCACATGCCAGTCTCTGTGTCCGCACAGGTATGCTTGTCAAAAGGATTTCTCATTTGTCTCCTTAGTTTTGCCACCTGGCCCCAGTTAAGTAAATCTAAAAGACTGCGCCAAACCATTTTGCAGTCACACAATATCATCTGCTCAAAAAGATCTGGCTGCCAAATGATTAATTATTGTGCACTGGTGTTATACTGGTTGTGTCTCTGTCCTACAGGAATCTGTAATGATGCAATTTTGTGGCAACAAGCTGGACAAGAAGGATTTCTTTGGCAAATCTGACCCTTTCCTTGTGTTTTACCGCAGCAACGAGGACGGAACGTAAGTAGGCTAACCTACTTGCAAATAAAAGTTGTTAAATTGTCCTTTCAACATTGGAAGTCACAAGATATGTTTACTGTTTAAAGGATTAATTCATGAGAATACTGTTGCAGGGCAACCGGGATATATGGACACAGAGCTTAAGCTACCTAATAAGTTAGTTTAATGATTTAGCTAGCCACCACATAGCCATTAGGTCTGTTATACAGACAATGTGAAGGCACAGTGACAGTGATACAACTTGATAGAACTATTAAGAATAACATTTCCCTCAAATATGTTGGGAAATAACCAAAAATAGGCTCCATATGGCAAAAATAACACTGATTTTACTTAGCATTGACTGCTAAGTGAACGTCTGTTGATTTTTGCCATTATGTGCTACATCAACATTTCTGCTCTAAAACTGTGACTACTGCAAGAGTGGGCTTTTCACATAGCGTCTTCTCATAAAAATAGTGAACATATACTCATATACAGGTACCAGTAGCCACACATACACACGCACACTACTCAGCTAATAAACACATATCCTTCTCCTATAAAATATGTTGAAAAAAAGGCTTAGGATTATTCTTAGTATAAGTATTCTTCTTAGTGCTCTCTCTTTTTTCCCTCTCTGTTGTGTGTGCAGGTTTCTGTTAATTAAAAGGTAGTTGTTTCAATTGATTACTTCTCTAATACAGACTACAACAAACACATGGGAAATGAATCCGGAATGAAACAGCAAATTCAGAATCAATCAATTACTCATTTATTCACTCATTCTTTTTCAGTAATCGCTTTGTCTTGGTCAGGGTCGGGGCAATTTAGAGCAGCCAATCCACCTACCCTGCTGAAAAATCCAGCTTGGTCTGACCAGCTACCTGCTGCAAAAGTACAGACAGATTTGTCAAACTGGTAGATCATCTTTACCAGATGTGAAAAATAAAATAAAATGGAAATGACTACATAAAGAAATAAATATTTCGCTGTAGTGAGGACGTCTGTTAACTGACATATATAGAATTTGTCTGTCTAGCAAGTGTTCATTAGTCCCAGTTTTACTGACACTAATTGGAAAATTGGAACATTTTGTCCCTAATTGCATAACTCTTGTATTTTAATTAGTGCACTGTAAGGTCTCATTCGGTGTTCTCTTTAAATGCACCGGGAGCTGAGAAAAATCCATATCGGTTGATCACTAGTTCAGAACATACTGATTTCTAATGAGGTGACTGAATACGTGACAGTGATGATTACCGCCTGTCCTCGACCTAAGAGCAGCAGAATATTAACCTGAGCTGCTGTCTTCGCTGTAGCTGTGTAACCAGATGATAAGGGGTTTATTTTGAGTTGTGTGGGTTCGGTGGATAAAAAAGTGGTTTGTGTGCAGCTGAATAGCAGAAAAAAGCTGCAGAAGCAGCATGACGTGTCTATAAGTAAATCCTCCACTAATGTATAGCCAGTTGTGTAGAGGGAGGGAAGGTCTTAGAAGAAGTCCTGTTTCTGGAGGCCAAGGACAATTAAGCTGTGCTAGCTGTGCTCATCAACACAGTCTTTTCAGAGGCAGTCTCCAGCTGATTGGCTATAAATGCTATATATTCCACTTTATTAGGAACATCAGAACAGCCTCAGTTCTTCAGGACATGGATACCACAAGTGTTGAAAACTCCTTTTAGATCCTTTTAGTGGTCCATGTTGACATGATTGTATCATGTAATTGCTCCAGGTTTGTCAGTAACAAACTCATACAGTGAATTCTTGGATGACAGGAAGGGAACCCGATGTGGTCTTCTGCTGCTGTAGCTCATCTGCCTCAAGGTTCAATGTGTTATGCATTCAGATGCTTTTCTGCGCTCCACAGTTGTAAAGAGTGGTTACTTCAGCTACCGTAGCCTCCCTGTCAGCTCAAACCAGCCTGGTCTCTGACCTTTCTCATGAACAAGGCATTTCTGCCCGCAGAACTGCCGCTCACTGGATGTTTTTTGTTTTTCGCAGCATTCTGTGAGATCCTCAAACCAGGCTGTATGGCACCAACAATCATGCCACAGTCTAAGTCACTGAGATCACACTTTTTCTCCATTCTAATGTTTAATGTGAACTTTAACTGAAGCTCTTGACCTGTATCTGCATGATTTTATGCATCGCATTGCTGCCACATGATTGGCTGATTGGATAACTGCATGAATGAGCAGGTGTACAGGTTTTCCTAATAAAGTGGCCAGTAAGTGTATATATTAATATATTTCATAGAATAGGAGTATTCTGTTTGTTGTGTCCTTGGTTACCATGTATACTGTGTGTAGCACCCACTGCCTTCTTTATATGTATATTGTTCTCTTTTCCCATGACTGTAGTAGTGACTGAGTCTCACCTGTCACTTGTTACCTCAGTTTAGTTTGTCTCATTAAACCCTTAGTGCCTCTCTTGTGCATTGCATGAGTAACAATGGTGATTCTGAGTCGTGTTTTCTTAGCTGTGTTTCTGTCAGCATACTTTTTTGTTTGATTGTAAGGATATTGCTATTTTGGTTGGGCCAGAATTTTTACCTACTGTTATTTTTGTAGCCAGAAATGCACACGCCTTGTTTCAACAAGCCTGCCTGATTTTTGTCTTATTTTGGTTCCATGAAATAATTCTAAGCCCTGCACAGTTACTACAGCAACTAACCTGAAGTAACTGCATCACTCTGCACTACTTTCTTATTAGTACATTTCTTTATACTGTTTACTGATTAAGGCAGTGGTGTGCTGTGAAATTGGGGAGGTTTGTCTAGCAGTCAAGCGTGTCCTTAATTATTTTTTCATTAGGTTGCTAAAACATGCAATGCACTTGGTTTCTGCGTTTTAGTAAAAGGCTACGTCACCCAATTACTAAATACTACTTAGTGATTTTTTTCCAAATATTTCAGAGAAAAGAAAATCATTTGTCAAGCCAGTAATTTTTTTTTCTCTTATTCCAAATATTGACATAAGATCTGTGAGTGTAATCTAATTATATGTTATTATTAAAAGTGTGTTTTTAACCCACCTAATTTTTTTTGCACAGTTTACATTATGCTCTTTTTTGTCAGGCTGCTACATGAGCTAATATCACAAATGTTGGCACATTGATTTTTGGAAATAGTGGCTTTGACTGTATATGTTTTGAACGCAGCCATGGACTCTGGTGATTTTCAGATTAACCTCAATAAACACACTTTGAGTACAAAATTGCTCCTTGTACCTTTCTCCTGCACACTGTTATTTTAAAATAAACAGTTAAGCCATTAGTAGGCCTGTGTACATGATAAATGCCAGGGATTTCTCTACAAATGTGGAAATTAGAAATTATTCACCTTTTGACAATTCTTTGTGCATGTGTTTGACTGAGGCATCTGTGCTTGTGACAGATTCACCATTTGCCATAAGACAGAGGTGGTGAAGAACACCCTGAACCCTGTATGGCAGGCCTTCAAGATCCCCGTCAGAGCCTTGTGCAATGGAGACTATGACAGGTAGGGCCTCAGCAAGTATGTCTTTATTTTTATGTAAAACAGAGCCTAAGTAATTAGTTACTTGTGATTATGACCTAGGACTTAAGCACATTTTTCTGGAGTGATATTTGTTTTAGTGAGGAGGAGTATTAAATAAATGTTTTGTGCATGTTACTGATTCTGAAAAGCATCTCCTGTACTAACAAATTAATTTGACTAATAAAAATCATTCTATGTATTGCACCTCAGCTGATTTGTGTAGTGCGGCAGGATTTGAACCAAGTATACCACGTGTCTCACACCAGTGCATCGCATTTAAACATACATTCAAAATGAAAACTTTTGTTTTTCTTTCTTTGGACAAGAAACGAAATAATGCCAGTAACCACAATATCAGCAGCCCACTGAACCTCCTTCTCCATCAGAATAAAAACTAGCCAGAATCAGATGCAATTCGTTCTTCCCTGATATCCAGTCCAGACATTTGCCTGATACTGATACTGGGTATCAGCTAGGTGCCATTTCTGGTTATAAACAGTCTGAGGCAGCTGTAAGAGCATTCAAAGTGCCACCCTATATCACTGGCTACATGAAATATCAATTTGGATTATTTTAATTTATTCCAGTGAGCAGGATAACGGGGGAGGTGTAGCCCTACAGCAGCACACACTCTGGCTCCGATTAAATTCTAAACCTCATGAAAGTCCGAACTGCAACTGCAATCTTGTTGAATTAATAAACTTTATTGGACCATATACAGTGGTAATGAATGTTCATAATAATCTCGCAGTCAGTAGAGATTTGGCATGTTGTATTTACTAAGCCAGTGTAAGAAAGTACAGAAACGCTTGCATCACTTCACAAGTATGTGACATGCTTGAGCTGCACATTATTCTTTCTTATTCATTCTTCTTTCTCTCCCCTTTCCCATCACCTCTAAATTGGCAACAATTGGTACATTTCTCAGAGTGGATTAAAAAATAAAATATGTATGTAATATATAAGTAATATATAATATTTAAAAGAATTAATGGGACATAATAATTTAATGGGACATAATATGCTGTTGCAGTTGTCAAATTGCCTGACCCAAAAATCACCTCTGTGTGGGAAAGACTGTGCTACACTATAAAATGTTTCTTTTCTAGGCAAAGAATCAGGAGTGGGCGATATGGTAATTTTATCAGAAACTTTTACAAGTCGAATATGGGAACTTGGATTTTTTGCCTTCAAATAAGTATTTTGAAAATCTGAATAAAATTCATCCTGACACCCCTAATGGAAATGCATTAAATCATATGCAAAGTTTATTGTTTTATAAGGCGTTCTGACTCCCCTGGCTTTAAGTGTACACCAGTGGCAGTCAAAAGTGCCCCCTTGCTCTTCCTCTACAAGACCTGAAGCCTTGGCTGAATGGAGCACTGATTATTGCCTCCTGCTTCTGCTTTATCTGTGATTGAAAGTGTTTGAGTTTGGGGAACTGTAGGGCTGTGTTTATGGAGATAAGACTCTGCAGTACACTCTTGTAGAGAAGTGCTGAGTGTCCTGCTGCCATGTTAGTTCTGGTGACAGGCTATTGTTAGTACGCAGCCAAGCAAAATATTGTGGATTTTGACACAAGAAATTCATGCTGCGCGCTCATCACTTGTTGTGCAGCTGCTAACAGCAGCAATGCTGATAGCTGGAAATGATATGGAAGTGAACTTTTTAATTAAGTTTGCAAGCCAAGAAATGAGAAATCGAGCCTCTCAACCCTAAGCAACAGGAGCAAAACCTTTCTTATTCTCAAAGTACTGCTATCTGGCACTGGTTCATATCTCCTGCAGTTTTACAGATCATTCATATAAAAGAATGTTAAGCCATCCAGAAGAAATCCAACCCTATTTTGCACACAAGATCTCTAGCTTTTTTAACTGGCTCTGTGCAGCACTTAAAACCTCACCACTTTCAGCAGGCTCCAAGGAAACCAATTCACTGCTCATGTTGTAATGTAACACTAATGACTAGCTTTTGTAGCATAGCAGTCCGTGATTCATATCTCTATCTCGGTATCTCTCGCTTACTTGCCCTGATTGCCCATGAAGTGAATAGTAAAATGTAAAATTGCTGTTAGAGATACTGGCCACAGTCGATGGAAAATTGCTTACTTGATATTGAGAGAATGATACTTCATCTTCAGATACTTCAGATAATGATTGAGGTGAAATTGAAAGAAAAAAAAAAAGGCTGGTGTGAAACGAGATTACTGTACAGTTGTCAAGCTGACATTCTACCCACTCTCTCTCTCTCTTTCTCTCTCTCTCTATCTCTCTCTCTCTCTCTCTCTCTTGCTCTCTCTCTCTCTAGAACAATCAAGGTTGAAGTGTATGACTGGGACAGAGATGGCAGGTAAGTGTTGTAACCATTCAATAAAACACAAACAACAACTACTCAAAAGTAGTTTTAGATGCTCTTAGAATTATTCTCCTCATTAGATCCAAGGTAATAGTGACATGCAAAAGTACACAGCCTACAAAGTCGATAATATTATCGTATATTGTAATAATTTTAATTTGGTCTGATATATAGCCAATTATCAGTTGTTATTTTTTTACCAACAACGTTTTTTTTTTTCCACATGCTTTTAATTTTTTCAGAGTGAAGCTTGAGTAGGAGTCTGGCTTATTTTGTAAATAAGTCCCTTATTTATTCATCTAGTTAGTTAGGCCACAATTTTGTGCAATGTGAAATATTGCGCTTAATTATATAAACAAACATGTGAACATATCAGCATAAACAGAACATCAACAACTAATTAACTACAAGCATAACTTTAAACAACACTTGGAGTTATAATGTAGATCTTCAGTTGGCCAAGAATGCTGGATGTAGGGAAATGAAACAAATGGTGAAACAAATGGTACATTAGTAGAGAGTTGAATGGCACACCCTTGTAATCTAATTGATTTGCCATGCAAGGCAAAAAGAAAATGGGCAGCGATATTATCTGCCATCAAATAGCTGCGAGCTATTTTTAATGCAAACAGGGTCGTTTATAGCATACCATTTATACATTCACCATCATGACTTCTCCATTTCCCTTGTGATGTTAGAAATACTTTAATTTGGTTTATGTCGCCTTTTATATCATGACTGGATAAATTCATTTTGTGAGAATTAGGCAGTTACGAATCTTTATCTAGTGCATTTATGATGATAGTCATTCAGTGAGTCCAGGAGTGAAACAAATGATGGTATTTTGCATATTGTGTTTTCATAGCTGCCAGAGTATTTAAAAAATGAACAACAAAAAGAAGTGCTAGAAGACAATCTAATCATAAACCCGTTTCATTGTGAGATACACAATAAAGAAGAAATATTCTACTCATTGCATGGTGTATGGAGGAGATTTAGCAGCTCATCCTATCCTACATTAAAATGAATTTCTCTTTCTTTGTGTGTGTGCTGTTTCCATATGTATGTCTGAATGCATGTGTGCACATACAGCCACGATTTCATTGGCGAGTTCAGCACAAGCTACAGAGAGTTGTCCAGAGGCCAGTCCCAGTTTAACGTATATGAGGTACATGCATGCCTTTTTCTGAATGTTTTTCTCAAAGTCTGTCCTCCAAAAGGAACAGCTGACTCACATGCAGCAGTTTATGCTTATCCTGTGATTAAAATAAGGAAATTAAAACTATACAGCCATGCACATTTATGATAGACACAATTACAATAAAATCTTTATAGCCTTAAAGGCATATTTATGGTATTGTATTGACGCAAGTGTTGGAAAAAAATATGAAAATGTGCATCCCTAGACTACAAGGCAATATTAAATGATGTAGCACTGTTTCAGCAGTGCAAGGATTAAATTAGGGAAATTGATATTTTAAAGCAGATTTGTTAGAAACGCATTCTTCTCCCAGCTAACAAAGAATGTTAAATGGAGCATTTCTGCAATATTTTTAGCACACAGTAATTTTTTTGCTTCATGTTACTCACACAACTTTCCCATTACAACATATGGCATGTTTAAATGGAATAAAGTCATGAGAACAATCATCTATATCAATATAGTATAATGTTAGCTATATAACTCTTAGATTCGCTTTTACAAGGCTTTAAATTATCATGTAATTTTTATTCAAACTATCATTATCTTTTAATTATATATTATAATATTTCCACATGATTGAGTGATTGAGGAGGTAGTGTTCAGAATGGGATGCACAGGGATGGATTAATGATTTGATGCGTCCTGTATTTTGCTTAGGATAGAAAGTGATTGCATGCTATCAGTTAAGAGAGAGGTGGCATTGATATGCGATTTAACGCTCTACAGCTCTAAGCAACTTCTCTCATGCTGGAGTGGTTAGTGCGGGTACTGTAAGTAGGGACGACAGGCTTTTTCATTGTCTTGTCATCACTGATGCCTTTGTGAGGGTCTTACTGTCTGCATGACCATTTTGCTATCAAACACATTCTCTCTCTCTCTCTCTCTCTCTCTCTCTCTCTCTCTCTCTCTCACTCACACACACTGTTTATTTGAAGTGACAACCACTACAGAGCAGTTATGGAACACTTCTCATCAAGGGCTAACAGCTTTTGCCCTTACAGTAGTAGCTTTGTGGTGTGTGTTTTCCTGCATTTCAATCAATGCTTTGCTGATGTGTATAAATATGCACAATTTGTCATACGTCTCTTCCTGTAACTCAAAGACAAGTTTCCCTCCTTTTACAGCAACACATAATGTGGATTATGTTAGAATTAACTGCAGGACAGGAATGTTACATTTTCCAACATAATGTTCATGTGGACCATCTATAGTGTATGAGCAGTTTCCACTGATGTGAGCTTCAACATGTTTCACTGTACTGAGAAAAGAATGGAAAACTGAATGTCAGTCCGTGGGCAGTTTTTTCTTTATTATTAATAAACTATTAAAATAAGTGACTACACATATTGGCGTATTTTGAAATGATAATTGTTGCACTCTAACAATAAACAATAAACATGACATGAGAGAATGTATTAACATTGTTTACCCAAGTTTCCCCAAAGCTGTTTACCCAAGTGTTTTACATTATTCACAAGCCGACCCACACTGTTATGTTGGTAAGGCATAATCCTAGTTGTATATGTAACTGGTTCTGTGAACCCTGGATAACTACTAGGGGCAGTGAGAATCACCTGGATACCTTCTTAGATGAGCGTGCAAGCAGTTTAGTGAAACATGATTCATTATTTGCAGTAAACTTTCCCCAGAATGTTGTGCCATAACAAGGAACACTGTGGTTATCCAGGGTTCATGGAACCAGAGTTATGTACATAACTAGCATTCTATTTCCCCCCTTCTTAAGTGCCAGGGGTGGTAAGAAATCATCTGGATAACGTATACCACGATACCATGAGGGGCTGACAGTTTAGAACTAACCGGAAAGGTTTTTGGAGATGACCACTGCACGCATGCCATTGGGAGGGGTGACATTAACCTTGTAGAACCTAGAGAAAATAATGCCCATGAGAATGCCCATGCGTGTCATTGTGCTCAACTGCTCAGTTGTATAAATGAGATAAAATGTAAGTCGCTCTGGATAAAGGCATCTGACAAATGTCGTAAATGTCAGTGTAAATGGGGTAATATGACCTTGGGCAGAAAACTTGGGTTTAGCTACAAGAGCACTTCAGAGTCATTGGCCACCAACACGTGCAAGGCGAACTTATCACCAAAGCACGCAATTCTCCCACTGTTTTTGCTAGAGTGATCACTAGTAAAAAGTTTTTAGAGACACAGTAAAATCCTACGCCAAGCTCTTGGGGAATCATGAAGTGCTTCACCCCTTTCAGAAAGGTTGTGAGCCCCAGAGAGATGCCATGCATGATGTTGTGACATGTTGTAGTGCCTGCCACATACACCGCTAGTGTAGATGGGATTTGCTGCTGTTCAGTAGTCCCCGAAGAAAACCAAACCAGTTGATGAGGGGCACACCACTGACCGAACAGCTTCCACTTAAGAGCATACAAGACTCGTCTGCGAGGGGCTCTTGCATTCAGGAGTGTTTCTTGGACTGCTAGGTCATAGTCGTCAGTCAACCAGGCACAGATGACCTGGTTGGGGGTTTCTATACATTTGGGCTCAGATCTGCTGAAGGAGGAAGCCACCAGGCCTTGCCTGCCATCCCTGGACCACAGCAGCAGCGAGTTGACTTGGAATCAGCGAAGATGTCCACCTGTGCCAGTCTTTTCCCTGATCTGGGATACCACTTCTCAGGGCAGACACTTCTCTCTTAAGTGTGCTCTGTACCATTGTACAGTCTCTGTAGGTGAATTGCTCTCTTGGGCCCAACTTCCATGCAAGGTGAAGTGAGCTATCCAACTTTAAGCCACCTTTACGACTTACACTATATGGCCAGAAGTAGGTAGACACCTGACCAATCACACCCATGTGCTTGTTGAACATCCCATTCCAACATCCACTCTTCTGGGAATGCTTTCCACTAGACTTTGGAGCATGGCTATGGAGATTTGTGCTCATTCAGCCACAAGAGCATTAGTGAGATCAGTTTGGGGAAGCAACACATGAGTGTGATGGTCAGGTGTCTACAAACTTTTGGCCATATAATATTTGTGTCTGTCTGTCACGACCAACATGAAGCAATGTCTCAGAATTGGTTAGAAGAGCTTTAGGGCCAGATTGACCATCCAGTTCTCAGGGCCAGATTGACCATCCAGTTCTCAGGGCCAGATTGACCGTCCTCTGGTTGATGGGCTTCCATTACAACTGAACAGTTTTATTATTTTCTCAGTATAGGGGAAAATGTCAAAATACATTATTTGAGGTAATTCCCTGAAGACTACAGGTATAATAGATAGAGATTAGGTTGAAAAATGCTGGAGTATTTTTTTTTTAAGTGAGTACCTCTTGATTCTCTCACAAATGAATGAAAAATGTCTGTCTTTCTCAATAGGTCATTAATCCAAAGAAAAAAGGAAAGAAGAAAAAATACCTCAATTCTGGAACGGTATGTAGAATATGGGTAATGCTTATCCACTTCTGTGTAGGGCATAGGAGTAATGCAAGGATCTGTGCTATAATTTTAAATTTCCACTGTCAAATTAGTGAATCTCTGATTGGATTTTACAGTAAATGGATGCTGTGTACTGTAAAATTAATGAGGTGTAGTAATTTGCTGGAGGCAATCAGTATGCTCTGTTAGAACTGTTTTCTTGCTCTCTTTCCATTGTTAGGTAACACTTCTGTCATTCCTTGTGGATATTGAAGTCACCTTCCTAGACTACATTAAGGGCGGGTGAGTGGCCATTTCTACGCACCACTTACAAGCACCAAAATATAGGGCAGATCAAAGAAAGTGTGACACATAACTAGCAATTTTTTTTCTTTCATTGAAAACACTGCGTTCAGTGAGGATTTTCTTGTGTATCATTGTTAAACACAATGTTGCTGTTCTACAGTGCAGAGCAGCAGGATTTTTGAATGTCACCTGTATCCTGCTGAGAGATTGGAGCGGAATGAATATGTGCAGGAAAACCGTGGGTGGATAAGTCCATTCAGAGTGGTGGGGAGAGATTTGGTCAGTGCTAATCCTTGCCCAGGTGTGTGTGTGTGTGTGTGAGTGTGGGCAGAATGAAAGTCGTTATGGTTACCTGTCACTCTAAGAAGGGTGAAAAAGGTTTATTCATGTGTACCAGATGTCACGCCCACGTCAAGCGATGCGTTTTAGGAGGAAGGCCAGATGCTGCTTCTTCTCAGGCGGCCATTTTAATGGCTACGCTCTCCTTTTAGCCTCACGTGCTGCTGCAAAGGTCAATGCACTGTGTCTGGATTCATTTCCTTATGGTCAATGCGGTCCGTTTATGTATATCACATTTGCTCTCTAAATTTACTTTAGAGTCTCTCTGCTTTTCTTTTTCCTTTGATTCATTTCAAAGACTGTTATATTGGAACAATTGTTTTCACAGAAGTATAGCATGTAAACAGTAAGCTCCTCTGACTAAAACTAGTCACATTTCCAAGTTCTCTCTCTCACACTCACTCACTCGGTAGCCGTTTTATATTGACCCGGGTCATGGTGTATCCAGAGACTATGCAGGGAACACTGGGCATGAGGCAAGAATACATCCTGGATGGGATGGGCAGTTTATCAAATGGAGAACCCAGAGGCAACCCTTGAAAGTCTGCACAAACAATAACCCAAACTCAGGATTGAACTGGGGACCCTGGAGATGTGCCACTGTACCACCCACATTTTCCAAAACCACTGTGATATTGTTGTGAACTTTGTTGAATGGGACTTACAAAAATGAATGATGGCAACACTTTAATGTTGCCTTTTGTCCCTGTAAACTGGTTGGCTTCTGGTAAATCTTGTGGAGCCAACTTGTGGGCTCACCACCTGCAAGATAATGAATGGGAGGCAGGTGCAATCCCAGTTAGGTGGCAGACACATGATGGACAGTCTTAGACAGAATAGACCTTTGCTTTGGGATCTGGCTTTGGAAACTTGGAATGTTAGGAAGGAGTCTGAGTTGTGTGTGAAATGGAAAAATATGGACTAGATATAGCCCACCTTACATCCACAAAGAGCTGCTGTGATTTTTGATTGGGGATGGTCTCTCCTACTCCAGAGTTCCCAGAGGAGATAGGTGTCAGGCAGGTAAATAATCACCAGTTCCTTGCAGTTGGAGTTTTTCCTCATAGAGGGTTGTATCTATGAGGTGTTGAGTCTCAAGAAGGAAATGCGTGACTGTTGTTTATGTATCTTTACTTGGCAGCATGTGATCTCTTGCTAAAGCCACCAGAGAAATGCATGTCATGTGTATGTTATTTGGTTGGATCCCTATCAAAGTTTTAGGCTTTGATTCACTTTCCAAGCAATGAGACCCAATTTGCTTTAAAGGAAGTGGCAAATTAAGTATTAACAGGTGAGGATTAACATAGCTAGTGCTAATGTATGATTCTTTTATTTGTCTGTCTGCATAAAGTCTTTGATCAAAATCATATACTATAAGTTATGAGGTTCTTTCTTTCTGTTCTGCCTTCCTTTTCATGCCTCATTCCTTTGCATTCACTCCGCTGAGTGGAGTGATTGGCACTCCGTATGAAGTGCACCTCATTATCCAATAATTATGGGATAAGTGTTACTCAGGCATCTGCTAAATTGCAGTGTGTTTGATTTCTTTATTTACAAATAATTGCCATTTCTGCCATTTCTGAACAAAGAAAATCATTGTACTTTTCTGATATATCATTACTATTTAGTCATAGTGTGTTTATAAGTGTCTTACATTTTCAGTCCATTGTGTACAAGTGCAGTGGTTTATTCTCAGTGCTCATCATGGTTCAGTCTGTTGGCTACTGAATAGAGTTGAGCATAGATCGGATTCTTTAATTCTTTAATCAGGATAAGCCATTCTCATTGTAATCTTAATCCATATTATAACAGTTTATCATTTTTTACAAGAGCACATCGGCCTGGACCCACAGATTTGACACCAAATATCTGGTTATGATTGTAATTACTTAAAAGATTAAGATGTTATCAAATGCAATTTGTGTCCTGTATACACAAAAAAAGCATCATTTGAGATTCAACCACAGAAAAAGAGTATCTCTACTAAGTGCCTGTTAAATCATTATTACTTGCATGTAATTCAGATTTTGCCAGCATACTTTGCTTTTTTATATTTAATTATAAAATTGATATGTAATTTAAAAAAATACATATTTGTGCAACTAGAATATGCCATTAACCAAGACTAAATTGGGATCCAGCAGGAAGTGGAGCATCACCACTTTCATGAAGGTCAACAATATGGGAACAGAGCTGTTCAGTTTATTTGATTATAATTAATTATAAAATATTGACTGCACAGACATTTGATTCAAACATGTTTTCAGTATATCCCCAGACTTTAAGTTTTATTTCTTGTTGGTCAGTTTTGGCAACAAAATGATATCAAAATATATTTGAATTTTTTTTTTCCATAAGGTGCAGTCAAAAAAACTAGAAAAATGAATACATGTATTGACAGAGCAGTTAAGGATTACTTTGACTGAGAGGAAACATTCTACAATTTTGAACTGAAACCCTTTCTCTATGAAGTGTTTTGAAGCTGTTACATCATCTTTATTAGCACAAGTACTTCATGCTCTGATTAACGTTTTTATCAAATTATAGTACTAGAGCTCAGCCCTGCTTGATGTTTACACAAACCAAAGGTGTAGGAACTGGCTATAAACAATGTGCATTGATTTAGACCCCTTTTCCTACATCAAGCAACAAGGATCATTTGGTCAATAAGCTTGGGAGATGCGTGCATTTCGATAAACTGATGTGAGGCAACTAAAAGATGAAGGTGGGATTTAAATGTGTGGTACTTGAATGTTGAATACATAAATATTTAACTTTTTTCCTGACTGCCTGCTGCCTACTAATTATACTCAAACCTGACATATTTTACTTTAAATAAACAAGCTCTTTCTTAACTGGAAATAAGATGGACAGTATGTAGAAAGAACATCTATTCCATTTTTAGATCTATGCTAAGATCTGCAGATCCCAGATGGTTTTCTGCATATATTTACAGATGCAATAAGTAAACAGTGTCAGCTGTGAAACATAATGGGAACAAGCAGATGTTAGGTTATTATACATCAGTGATATGGAGAATGTGACAGGGATGACATGATATTGAAGAGTATGAACAAGATGAGTGAAGAATGCAACATGGCACATCCCATCACATGAGTTTTCAACAGTATAGGCAACGGAGTAACATCTCTCTTAAAGTGCTATATGTATTATGTATAAGTGTTATACTGTATGTATTATGTATAAGTGCTATAGGTAGGGACCCGAGAGGTGAAAAACATTTATAAGATACAATCACATCATGTTCCTGAAAAACATTTATGAGATACATTCACATCATGTTCCTGAAAAAAAGTTTTAAAATACAAGTTTAAAATGTATGTGCAAATAATCAGATACAAATCTATTGCTGTGGCTGCTCTTGCCCTTTGGATTTGCCTGATTCATCCTGATACTTCTTTTGCTTGGAGCATCTGCACTTTTTTACTGTCTTGAGCTATGGATGGTCCCACATGGATGCCGTAAATATTGCACTTCCCAGAAACACTTCATGCCCAAGTCTAACCCTTGTGTCAGTGAATAATCTCACCTGCTGCTTTTAAGACTATGATGCTCAACTGGAACATCATCTTAACACTTAGTACTGGATGACTTTACAGTATACACTTAGAGAAGAGTAATGATTTATAATCCTACTATCTGGTGTCACCTAGAAGAGGACTTGTTCCCTTTTGAGTCAGTTGTCTTTCACCTTTTCTTCCTTAAGTTGTCCTAGGGAGTTTTTCCCTTGCCAATAACTCAAACTCAAAATCTGGGCTTCTGTAACCCTGTTTTGTGACTATGTCTATTGTTTAAAGTGCTATAAATAAACAGTATAAATATGTTTAATGTATTAGAGAGTTTACCACTTGTTAAGCTATTCATTCAGACCACGTTTGTTCGCCAAAGTACAAATAATGTAAAGGTAGACCTTATGGTCAAATTATGTACCTTACATTCACTTCCCTGCATGATAGATACATATTGAATGATCATAAGAAGAACCCTTAAGGGTCTCCCCAGTGACAAGCATTTATGCTCTGAAAGGTACAGTGAGAGCATACCACTTTGTGGTGATTTTACAGAGTTTGGTAATCGACTGATTAGAAAGAAGGGAATTTGCGGCCTCTCCTCTGTGGCAAATCTGCTGCCTCCTGATCCGTCGCCCCCGTCCTCGCACGCCCATCCCCCCCCCACATCATCTGCTGGCACAGAGTGAGTGTCATGAGGCATTTTCCGAGCATCTCACTCATGCATACAGAATCTCTCCTGCACGATTTTCTGACAGAAGAAGCATCTATTCCAATAATTGTTGTTTCATCTCTGAAAGGAAGAATTAAAGAGACAGCTTGCAGGGGCTTCCAGGTGGATTCAGAGTGCTACTGTGACTAGATCTTTTGCTGTCTGATGCAGTCATTTTCCTCACTATGCCTGTTCCACAGATATGTTTTTTCCTTTTTACTCATTTTCACTAAAGGTTTGAAAAGCACATATCCAGTGTGACAGGTTTTACTCGGACTCTCTATTCACTGAAAATGAGATTGCTGGGTTGGCTGGTTTGATAGCTCTTGGAGTGTTGGTCAGATCCAGTAGTAATTGGATATATTTTTAAGCAGTGTCATAAAACCGCACTAGATCAGAAGTCCGTCAGTTGTGACATGCTGATACAGCGATTTTAATTCCACTGTTTATTTTGACATTTTATGCAGTTAACATTTGAAAGGTCAGCCGCATAAGCAGCCCAGTTCTTCAAGACCTCACACTTAGCTACACTGATAATGAAAATGAGTAAGATGGAAGTTGACGCAATGTATTGCCATGTCGCGCCATCTTTAGCAGCTTTTTTGCACCAGGATTAGTTCCGTACTTGCTGATGTAGTTGTTTGGCAGTGTAAGTTTTCTCACAGATGAAACCTGTCAACACAGCTCGGCATTCGTTATCGCAGTAATATTAAAGTTGTCATTTTCTACTGCAATACATCTGCAGTTTCATAAACACATGCAATGTAAAGTTATAAAACTTTTATCTCAGAGAGAGGTGTCAGTCAGGACTCCATCTCCATCTCCAAAGGCTCCATTTTTCAATCTTATTACCTGGATTCGCATTCACATATAACGGTCTCTATTATATACACTTGAATTGCAGAGAGCTCCTGCAAGCAGCTGCCGCTGCTAAGCCTCTACTTATTGAACTGTCATCTTCTATTGGAAGGCACTGATGTGCCATTATGGGGAGCGGAGGAAATCTTGCTCTTTTTCTCCTTTTGTGCATCGCAGATGGAGGTGTTTCCCTGTGGGGTCTCTGTTCAGCTTTTAATTGACATATGCACTGCTAATAATTGTTTTCTGTCTGGGCACTGGAGGCAAAAGGATTTTAACTCATTTATGAGTAGGGAAAGCATGCATTTCAGAGAGAGACTGCATTTGTTCTTTGAATGCATCATTGCTTGTTTGGGCATATACAAGAGGAAATGAATATCCCTTCCCAATCTGTGCTATAAATCCCCATTTTATAATCATTTGCCTTAATTAACAACCCATGGTGTTAGGTCAGGCTGACTAATTAAGTGTGCCTGAGGTTGTTTGCTGCTAGGGTGCTCTAACTTTGGCGAGAGCCATTATTTCCGTGTCGGTAGTGTGGACTGACAGAACTGAGGACTCCCAAGCGAATGTGTTATATACCAACACAGCATGCACAGCCTTCCTTCACTCTCTTTTTCACTCTCTACCTCTCTGTCTCTCTCTGTCTTTCTCACTGCTAGCTGATGACTCCCCCCATAGGTTGTGTCAGGGACAAGACAAATAGCGAGTGACAGAGAATCATAACTTTTCACGCTTTCCAAGTAGTGTATTTTACTTATGACATGCTGCACATTCTGTCTGGAGAATTTCAGGTTTCAGCACATAGAGTTTACCACTGAGATTTCTGGAAATGTCAACATACCATCCTTAAGAAGAATTTTTTTTTTTACAGCTGATACTGCAGGTTGAGGTATTTTGTTATGATGTACAAGTGCGTAGTGGCAGTAAATGAGTGTATATGAAGAGTTTGTAAGCTCAAGCAACTTCTGCTGTAGTCAACTCTGGTCATTCTATTGATATTCACCAATATTTCCCAGTTCATTTGGTACCTTTCTACAATCAATGGCTATTGTATCATCTAAACCTCCCATATAGGTGAATTAGTAATAATTAATGGAAAGGGATCGCTGCTGACCAGAGATTATTTGGGTGGCGTTCCATTCTCAACAAGGCATGTTAATGTGTGTGGCACTGATACAAGTGTATATCAGGTGCAGTGGTGTTGCTGACAGCCCTGTGTCTCTGCTGGGTTGTTAATAGTCCACTAAGTGCAAACAGCAGTGCTGTGGTGAGAAACTGATTACTGATCAAGAGCTGAAGGATGATTACCACAAATTGTGTGAGCTCAGTGTAGAACACCACATAAATACACAGGATAGTACCTATGACACCTCTTTATTCTTCCTGTCACCATGGCTACAGTTTTATGTGAGTGTCACTGCCCTTATCGTTTGATGACATCATAAATTGTTCTGTCAATTTAGGCGGTGTACAAAGAAAAAGAATTAATATACAGAAGAACAATAAGCGATAATTTGAATAAGTGCAATAAGTGATATTTTGAGCTTAAACATACTACATGGACATTGTAAAGCTTTTTTTAAATTAACTAAATTACAAAGATTTTTTATGTAGTGCATTTTTAAATACAAAGTACTGCTTTCAAAATTAATGGCACCCTTATAATGACTAATTTATGATACACCGATGCGTCTCTTCCTGTATAGTCTAACAAGGTTGAATACACTTGTAGAAGGATCTTGGTCCTCTTCTCCATGTAGAACATTGTAGCACCTTTATATTCTTAGGTTTGTGCTTTGTTTTCTTCAATTCAGACCATGGGTTTTATGTAGCGTTCAGATCCAGAGACTGAGAGAGTCTTTGTACAACAATGATTCTGTGTTTCTTTAACAATTTCGGTGTTGGTTTGGAAGTGTGTTTGGCTCATCATCTTGTTCATCTTTGGGTAAGTCTGAACGTCCTTGCAGAGGCAACCAGATTTTGGGCTGAAATATCCTGAATTCATGCCAAAGTATCAGTGATCTACCACCAGATTTACAGTGTGTATCAAGTGCTTTTCTTTTTATGCAGTACCCTTTTATGCCTAAACAGGCCGATCGTGTGCATAACCAAAAAGTTTGATTTTGGTCTCCTCTGACCCTAACACATGCCAACTTTTTATACCCTGAATAAAAATAGCCAACACTTTCTGTGGAGCCACAATTCCAGCTGTGCAGTCTTTCAGAAGGGCTGTGGAAGTGTTACATTCTGTGTCAGATGTGCAGTGAGCTGAATCACCTAGCTGAAGGTGATTTTGGTCTGTGTGAGAGAACAGGGAGAAGACCGATTGCTCCTGTTTGCCCCTTCAGCTGGAGGCTGCACTCAGAGCAGATGGCCGGGGTAATGAACTGGGCATCATCTACATATTAGGGCATGTTCACTCAGACCTGCCTTGCTCTCTCCTTTTTTCTATTACCAAGCATCTGTTAATAGAGTTAGGCCAGCAAGGTGGTATTCCTCATAGAATAACACTACTCAGTGAACACCAAAGACTTCCACGAATGTCTGTTGTTGAGCTGCTTGGACTGACTTGAAGTACCACAACATTTGAAAATGTGATTTTTAAATGGTTTACTACTTTTGGAATGCGAACTGTGATTATAAAGATTTACAGTTTTAAAAAGAGAACTTTGAAGTGCAGGTTGGGGAAAAATAGATATGTGTAAAATTAATTATGAGGTCAATTTCTACTATTTAATAAGACTCTAAGAATATGATAAGTAAGGAATGAAACATGACTGGGTGTGCTGTCAAAGGAAAATGTGACGCAAAAGCGGATCTGCTAAAAAAGCACACCTCACAGTGTTTTATTCGTCTTATATCAGAGCCATTTTTAATTTACAACATTATTTTATTTATTAAAGAATGACACATACATTTGATCCATTAATAGTTATGTTTAATGTTGTGGAATGATCATGAAACAAATTCATTCATGGTATCACTTATGTTATAGCAGCTACGAACAGTCATTCACTCATCAGCCTCTTGAAGTTAATAAGATAAAAAAATGCAGCTTGTTTCTGAGAAACCCCAAAGCCCTCGGTGTTCAAGACTTTATCATGGAGATAAACTTAAAAGAACAACTTTACCTCTGACTGTTAGAAAGTGCTGACACTAGAGACTCCTTCCAAAAATGCTAAATAAAATTTTTCTCACAGAAATCGTGACCATATCAATAATTACACACGTTTTTTTTTTTTTTTTTTTAATCAGTTTGTGCTATGTTTGTGTAGCATTTGCCATACAAATCCCTGTGTAAGATAACTACAATAATTAGAATGAGTTATTAGAATGAGTGCATTAATATAAATCTGTGATTTGACTTGCTGGCCTTCATCAAGGTTCCTTGTAAACCTCCCTCCTGCTGTAGTTTTTCCCTCTTCCTTCCTCTTCTACTAGTTGCTTCCTTCATTCTGTAGCTGCTGCATTTCATCAACTCAACTGCTAACTATAAAAGTCTCATAATAAGCTTGCCATCTTGGGTATGGATATCATGCTAATAAGCTCAAGCAATAAGACTTGAGCTTGAGTGGAATGTCTGTTTGTTGTCACTTTGCTTTAGCCTTTAACCTGTGGCACTGAATTAATGTATTCCCAAAGAGTTATTCACAGCTGGCATCCAGAAGAATAATTAAACTGATGTTTTAATAGCAAACAGTTTGCTGTTTGTTTTCCAGTGTTTATAATTTATTGAGGGATTACTACTGTGCGTGTGTGTGTGTGTGTGGGGGGATGCATGGGTGTGTGAATGCATGTGGATGTCTGTGTGTGTATGGATGCATATGTAACTGCAGTTGTAACCTTGGTAATGAGGATGGTATAACTAGAGAAGACAGGCCCATACTTAAGGCATCAGGCTGGCTTGCTCTGTCCCACCAGAGCCTAACTAAACACACACACACACACACACACACACACACAGATCCATCCACTTTATGCTCTCCTCCCAGCCTTACTGATATCTGAGCTCTAGAGAAAGACAAATGCATACATGTACACAGAAAAAAAAAGCATTTTTAGATGTACAGTCTCGGTCTGTCCAGTTTCGTGGACCAGGTCAGCCTCACCTTACATAGAAATGAGTACTAAAGTAAAGATAAAGAAGAAAGATGTGTTTTTTTTATGTGTTTTTGCTGCTTATGTCAGATACTTTTATTTAAAATAATTTACAACTAAAGCAGAATCCAACATAATCATAAAGACTTAGACATTAGACTTCTAAATGGGTAGCCAGTGGACACAGACTAGTCTCACACATCTCATAGATTAGGTGGACTGAACTGCTACAGCCCAATTTGCACATTGTAAATGTTACTGCTGCTATTTCTTATCAAGAAGCTTCATTTCGATTTGCACATTGTTAAATGTGACAGCTGCTATTGTTATTGTGTAGTTGCACTCAATTTACTACAGGCCACTGTACTTTTTTTTTGTTTTTGTATTTGTATTGTATTGTTTTGTACATAAGTCAATATTGCACATAGAGATATACTTCATATGCACAAGTCAACATTGCACACTCACACATACAGATGTACATAGTCTATATTTCTATATATATAATCTATATTTCTACTTCTGTAACATAGTCTACACTTTATTATGTTTGTTTGTATGTATGTGCATGTCTGTTTTTATTTTTATTTCTATCTAGTTTCTGTTATCTTGGCATTCAATGTGGACAGCAAAGGAAGAATTTCATTGTTCAGGGAAACTTGGTTTCCTCACAAGACAAAAAAACGCTTTGAATTTGAATTTGAATAATCATATTTCTGAGCAATCCCTTACTCAACGGCCCAGCAGTGACTCTCTGATAGTCCTTGACAGGGCATATATGGGATGTTCAATAAATCAGTTAAAGTTCCAAAATATTGTTTGCATAGATGAAAATCCTGCCAATAGAGGACTGAAAATGTCATTTTAAAAGTAATATAACAAAACCACTGTCACAAACTGTGCAGTGTTCATGACATGCAATCATTACATAGTATTTGTAGCTGCTATAATGTAAATGATAACAGGAATGCACTTGTGTCTTGCATGTTCCACAGTGTAAAATGTAACTATAAACAGATAAATAAAACATTGTTAGTGTTGGCAAGTGTTGACTGTGGTATAAAAGGAATAAAATACTTCGTAGCCTGCTTTTCTATGTGTTAGTTTGGTTTTAATGTAAAGCCGCAACATGGCAGCAGAGCAACTCACTCATTTGTATTGATTTGTCTATGGTACTGTCATGATTTAAACTTCAAACTTAAATTTAAACAAGATCTTGATAACAAGGCAAAGCACACTCGAGAGCCTTAACTCCTGATCTAGCACCACCCTACACTGGGCATTACTAATATAAATGTAATGCTGTACTGTATTTTATAAATGCCTGTGTAGTTTTTCCAACCCTGTATGTTTTAATTTCACTCACAGTATGGTAAGAGAGGGCAATTAACTTCTCTATCCCCTTTGTCTTTAACTAGCTTTTTTTCTATTATATGATAGGTTTGTTCTCCCACATAGATATATATATCTCTCAAGGTGACAGCTTTATAAAATCCTGATATTCATTTAATTGAGCCCACTGGCTCTTGCCAAACATTATTACACATGGTAGGTGTAATTTCTCTCTTTTCTCTCTTTTTTGTTCTGCAGGACTCAGATTAATTTCACCGTGGCAATTGATTTCACCGCCTCAAACGGTGAGTGCACCGGTCACCAGTGGGCTGTTGGGAATTATTGAAATGCATGCAATTCAGGCCCAAACAGTAGCCATTGATAGCCCTCCTCCAGCATAATGAGCGAGGTGTTCTGTATTAAAGAGCTGTGATCAGCGTGATGAGGAGGAAAGACCCGGCGTTTAGATTCATTCACGGAGGCACAGCATGCAGCGGAGAGGTCAAAGCCTCACCAAATTAAAGGGCCACTTCCATTATATCTAGTTCAGAGAAATGATGAAGTAGCTTTCAGCGTGCAATGACCTCTGGATTCAAATGCTAATCTGTTGACTGGGAGCAGGAGAGCTATAAGCATGCAGAAAATTTCAGAGCTGTTTTAACATAAAACAGATTTGACAAATTATTGAGGAAATCAAACAATAAAATTTATTGAAGCACAAAACGTGTGGGCTATGAGGCCATAGGTATGATGGACATTTAGGTGAAACATCCACTTGTTGTTTGCAGGAAGCTCAGGCTAGTGAAGTGAAAACAAGTGTAAACAGAGTCTGAAAAGTTAAGTACGCTCATTATCATGATTACTTTCCTATAGGCTTGCTTATACTACATTTAAATGCAGTCTTGAGTTTCCCATGTTTAGGAAAATATTCATATGAATGGCCCACTCCTTTGCTATTCCTTATTTCAGAATTATTTTCTGATAGCTCCTAGTTCATGAGTTGTGACAGTGTTGATGTTTCCATGGCAGAACCCATGGAAGTTCAGTGTGTCATTAATGCAAAGTGTAATTACAGTGTAATTTTGGTTTCTTAGTAATTAAGCAACACATTTGCAGGAAATGTTAATTTTCCTGACACTTTTATTTTGTTTACACTCTCTCTATGCTTTTATTTCTAAGTACAGTGTGCTAGCTAGGTAAATCATTAGCCTCAATCATTAGCTACCTGCCATGCTCAATATTCCAACTCAATATTTCCCAGTTGCCTGGCAACAATGTTCTCATGATCTAACCTTGAACAGTGTACATACTGCATGTCAGAATTTTTAATTTTCATGACATATATAGTGTATCATGTTATCTTTTTTCCTGCAAGTCTGGAATTACTTAAGAGTTCAAGCACAGTATTGACCTGTGACATTTCTATTTTTTTCTGGTCTCTAGGCAACCCTGCCCAGCCAACTTCCCTACACTACATGAGTCCATACCAGCTGAATGCCTATGGCATGGCTCTCAAAGCCGTGGGAGAGATCATTCAGGACTATGACAGTGACAAGATGTTCCCAGCGTTGGGCTTCGGTGCCAAGCTACCCCCCGATGGGCGTGTATCCCATGAATTCGCACTGGTGAGTGACCACCTGTAACATTAGAAACATTAGAGCTCACAAATCTGTCCACTTGTGCTGTTTTTACAGTCTTTATTTTATTCTTCAGCCAGCATCTGTAGACCCATTACAACCTTAATCTAAAACTTTACACTTGGATCATTAGCTCCTCCAGTAATGATTTTTCTCATTAACTGACAGTATATGAATATTCAATCACAGCATGCTGCCTACAAAAGGGTTGTAAATTATAATGATAAATGACAAAAGATGCTTTTCCATGAGAAACTGTGAACTAATATTCACATAATGCTTAGCTCTAATGGGTTAATTTAAATTTTTTAGAATAACACCGCAAAATATCTGAAATAAATTTTATATTATATAAACAAGGCCTTTCATCTATTTTAGCTACTTTTTGAGTCAATTATCATATTTTGGAGTTTATGAAATGGTAAATGCATTAGATGTAATGTGACATATTTACAGTGTAATCCCAGAAAAAAAGCACATAGTGTAACTGCAGTTGGAATTATGTTTTTTTGATGGCCAGTATACTGATTCCACTGTTGTCCCCTGTTGTAATTTCTCTCTTGATAGCTACAATTTCATCAATTGTTGAAGGAGCACTGCACATCCCCTTGTTTGGGACAAATCAACATCTAGGATTGAATTTTCTAGCCTGACTGAAGTCATTTCACACAAAATAATGCCTTTTATCCGTAGTACAGTGTAAACAGGCTCACGCTAGCTGAGAACTTGACAGAAACAGCGTAGGTGTGTGGTGCTGCTGCTTCCATTTATTGGCTGATTAAATCTTCCAATAAACTATATATTTTCTTAAATCAAAATACTGCAAAGATCCAGAGAAAATAACATTAGGGTGGACCAGCTTTCCTTTTAGGATTGTGAAAAGGCTTCTTATTAAGAATGGATAAATGGGTCTTTAACAGAAAGTCTTCTTCCTGTGCTTCTGTTCCTCTGTCTATGACCTGAGTAATGATTATTCACTTCTCCAGATTGTCATATAACATGTATCTCATTTTAAGCTTCAAAACTTCACATTCTTTCGAGCAGTACGATTGCAATGATGCAGCTCAAAGATGTCAAGTTTTATAGCAAATCCTCAGCACAGCTAAATTAAATTGCCTGTTTAGCTAGGGGATTCAGACCATGACATTACAGAGGTACAATGCAACAAAGTTCCATTTTGATGAAACCCAATACATATATATCCCAATACTCCACATTACTTGAGGCATTCTGTATTGGCTTGAACCCATGTTCAGTGGGCTTTGGTGAATCCCTGTCATGTGCTTACATGTTTGTTGAACATGCTTCAAAAGCTACAATGTGGCCAGTGAAAAGCGTGCTTTATCCTTGCTTTATAACAGATGCTGCACCATCTGGGCTACAGATCTTTTGCATGCATTACATATAGAATGAATAAATGAGCGGAAGGTTTCAGTCACCTGAGCAATCCTGGGTGTCCTATTTCACTGTTCTGTGAAATTTTAAATTAAGCCTGTATTAAAATGTCATGGCTTTAAGCATAATACTAATCCTACTACTACTAACAATAATAATAATAATAATAATAATAATAATAATAATAGTAAGAAGAAGAAGAGGAGCATTTTATTTATAAGTGACTTTCAGGGAATCCAAGGACACTGAACTGATTCATTCCAGAATATAAAACCATGTAGTAGAAGTAATAGTAATATTTATAACAAAGGAAAAGGAATAAATCAACAATAATAAAACTAAAAGAAAAAGCGAATAAAAGAAAATGCCATGTTTATATAACTATGAGATAAAACAGCCATGATTACATTATTTAGTTGGGTTACCTGCTTTTTTGATGTATTTAATAAGTGGGTTTTCCGCCCCCCCCCCAGTGATTTGTCAAAGCAGTGTATAAATAGAGTTTGCCTTGATTTTGACCTGGTATATTTGGGAAGAATTTTGAGGACACATCACACTTAGAAATCATATTTGATAGAAATCAGATTTCCCCTAGTGTAGCATAATAATGCTAATGTTAATGCTATAGTTATCGTTTCTTTATTCTGATATGATGCACTTGTCTTAAGGATTAACTGTGGGGTTGACATTCATATTTCTATCCTACAGCTTCATTCATATGAAACTGGACAAAATTTGACCTCATTGCCCTTGTTTGTTCAAAACTGAATGAATTTTAAGAGACTGGGTTAGAAATAAATGTATTTTAGGCACCCAAAAGAGTAGTTCAGAGTACGTATGTGAAGATGACATTTTGTTCTGAATGTGTGGGCTGGACTGATGGCACAGGTGTCATGCCCTCTTTACAGATTCAACAGCTCAATTTCACTGATGCCAATCGGAATTCTGACCCACGGATAAACTCGGTGATCCACATTGATCCAATCCATCGATCCCTGGATTAGTGTCTTAGTGGCTTTTTTGTTTGTTTGCTATGCAGAATGGGAACCCACAGAACCCATACTGTAATGGAATAGATGGTGTAATGGAGGCATACTACCAGAGCCTGAAGTCTGTGCAGCTTTACGGACCCACCAACTTCTCTCCCGTCATCAACCACGTAGCAAGGTATTTATGCATTCCCACCTACCTACACCAAAATCTGAATCCGCTACCAAGAGCTGTTTACTCTGAGCTTAAAAGTCTAATTACACTCAGCTCCAGAGTTATTGGAGTGGCACCCTCCAGAGTTTTTCAGGTACAAAAAAAGATGGGTAAAAAAAATGTCTTCATACCTAATAAGCCTAATCTCACACTGAATATATGAGTATGTAACATTTATTTAAAGTAAAAGTATTGTAAGAATATTTTAAAAATCCTTATAAAAATATATATGGAATTTTTTTAACAAAACCACATGACAATTATTTTTTCATAGCCATTTTAGTCTGGAGCAGAATGTACACATTTATGTACATAAAATTGGGGCAAATCATTTTAGAAACAAAATTCTAATTTGTTTCCACTACTGTTTTATTGAAATGGTGACACTTGTACACACCAATCACAAAATGTTTATAATTGGAAGTCCATCTCTAATTTTAGTCTAGGGTTGTGCAAGATGTAGGAATAAAACATGATGGGGTGTGCTGTTATTGGAAAAAAATCAACAACAAGGTCATGCAGCCCCATGTGAAGTGGAGGGCCATTACCACCCCAAAGTTGATCAGTATCCTATAGCAACATGTCATACATATAACAGCAATTGTGCCTACATTTACTTTTCATTTATTAAAGAACCACACAGCATACTTGTTATTCATTGATAGTTCAATTCAGTGTTGTGTAACCTTCACAAAACAAGTAAGTTCATGTTACAGCACTTATAAACAGTAGTTGACTCACTTGAAGTTAAGAACTCTTGAAGTTAAGAACACAGCGAATGCAGCTTGTTACCAAGGAATTGCAAAGAACACAGCAGACTGCTTCCATTCCCATTTATTATTAGGTTTAGATTATGTGCGGCATCCACCATACAAGTCTCTATGAATTAGCTGTTATTGTATTACGTTATTGTGTTATTGTACAAAAAATGTATTAGAACAAACACTTCAATATAAACTAGTGATTTGCATTATAGCTGGAACGACTGTCAGACCTGCTGTTATTGAAAATGAACCAACGTCTTCTGATCAATTAGATTGACTGATTCAGCAGACTTGCAGTACAAGGCAAAAATGTCATATCAATATACCTAAAGATGTTTTACTAATACACTTGTATCACATTATTTATTGTTGCTGAGGTTAAGATTGGAACACACAAAATACACTCGCAAAACCATGCCATAGCAATGTCACAATATGAAAAACATTATACTAATGTTGTTATATTCCAAAACATTACGAAATTAAACTTTAAAAAAGAACAAGATCTAAAAGATTTTAGGGTCCAGTCGGATAATAGAGTTGTCTGTTGTTGTAGGAGTACTAATGATAACCATGATACTCTCAGAAACCATGATACTCTCAGAAAAGCACATTATGTTATATGTGATACATATTTTATATTAATAAAACATCTTAAGGTATATTTTTGCCTTTAATGCAAGCCTTTTGATGCTTTCAATTCTAATTGATCAGAAGGCGTTGTTTCATTTTCAATAACAGCAGGTCTGACAGTTGTTCCAGCTGTAAGGCAAATCACTAGTTTATATTAAAGTGCGTGCTTGAATACGTTATTGTTTATACAATAACAGCTAACACCCATATTTTAGTCGTGTATTTATTTTCTGTCGTTTTTTTAAATTATATGTATTCTCCTTTTCTCCCTAGTCTTTGGTTCAACTTTTATATTTAACTTTTTCCCTATTTCTGGTTCTCTGTTCTGCTGCTTTCTGAAATCTATGGAGTCTTCATCTGAAAACTGAACCACTTTTTCCATGACTTCTATACAACTCAATTCATGGCATAAAAACAACTTGACAGAAAATTGCTTTTGAAATAAAAGCAGTTCATCGCATTAAACGGAGTGAACTCTAGATTTATAGGGAGTTCAGCGAATGATCTAATGTGAGGTTTGAACTTTATCATAAGGTGATTAATAAGGCCATGACAGGTGGGAAGCTGGCAAAAGCTTCACTCTGCTGTGTGTGTGTGCTAATATCAAATCATCTCCAGAAAGATCAATACGACCCAGTGGTTGTGTGTTTTTCTTGTCCTTTGTGCGTGTCATAATTAGTTTACACTGTGATCGATATGTACCCCTTGACTCAGGGGCTGGCTGATGGAGCCATGTGTGAGTTAATAAGGTGTGTGTGAAAAGGTGGGAGTTCACATGATTTATAGAGTAAACACTGCACTATGATGCTTCCTGCACTGCATAGCAGTAAGAATCAAATCTGTAGTCCATATTCAGCCATAAACAATGTTACTCTGTCATGTCAAAAAGCTGTATTTAGTATATGAATCCTTATTGTTGTTCATGTATGGTCCATAGATCAATTTTTTTGTGTTACAGAACGGCTCTGATATTAGTGCCAGCTGTAATCCAAACGGCAGGTTTATATTAATGTGCTTTTTTTTTAATACGGTGTCATTTATATCAAAACTAATTCACAGGGACAAACAGATAAACAGATTTTTTTTTTTTTTTTTTAAAAAAGTAGAATCTGTGAGGAGATATTATTTAATATTTTTGGAAAGAGTCTCCAGTGTCAGCACTTTGTAAGAATCAGAGATAAATCTTTCACAGATATTTCAAACATTAAATAGAACGTTAAATGGCTAAAAATATGTCATTGTTTAATAAATAAGAAATTATTGGCATAAGAGGAATAAAACAATGCAAAATTCTAGGTACAAAATCAATAATTTAAAGCAGAAAGTGTACCAGGGCACCAGAACCCTGGAATACAAAAAACATACTCACACACATGTTTCTGTCAGCAAATGATCAGAGGGCAAGAGATCAGATATCAAAACTGCAAATCAACAAAACAGAAATAGGATAAAAACCAGACAGTGTAGCATTTAGAGCTAAGGCTCAGGAATGTCATGGAATATTAATCAGGAGCAAAACTTGGCAAAGAATGAGCATATAGTCTAAAGCATTTATAGACCTGACTATAATGAAGAAGAGGTGTGTTAGATTAGGATAGGGTGATTGGGAGTCCAGTACTTGTTATATGTTGGACTAGTGATGTCATTAAAAATGTGGTAATGCTTTAAGCATCAGTAATAAACTATTGATAAGCAATTAATGCATAGTTCACTAATTAAAGATTAATGATTAATTAATCATTGTATAAAGTGTTCTAATTTACTTGAATTTTATTGTTATTGTTTAGTACATTTTATGTAATGTGATAGTATTGAAGTAATGTTAACACCTTAATTAGCTTTATATGATAAATAATAGATCTTAGTGTTAATAAACAGTTATATGCACCTATATATAGTTTATAAATAATTTATTACCAAATGTTAATGTATTAATTGATGTTAACATCCATATTAGTTCAATTTATAGAATCACTAAGAGATGTTATAATCAATCATTACGTAACAATATGCTACTTGCTTATAAATAGTTTTTTACTGAACCTTAAAGCATTAACAAGTATGTCAATTGGTACAATTATTTAAGGGATTATTGTAGTAGAATGTGCACACTTGTGAACAATGAACCTTCATTAGTGGCACTAATAGTAAAACTGTTCTTTTTCATAAAGAACTGACGCTTGTTTAAAGAAATGCTCTTTCAATACTGTTTGAAAAATTCGACACTATTTGCTTGTCACTAGCAATATCCGATATCCATATCAAACTAATTCATCAGAACACACTCTTGCAGCAAACTATAATAAGTGCTTTAAATTTTAAGTTTTATTGTAATATTTACTCAGAAAAAAAATCACTGAAGATTTTTAACATATACATCTGCCACCTTAATTGTGTGCTAATCAGCTTGGCATGTAGAAATTAAACTAGCTGTTCACAATAAAAGACACGTTAATATTTGGTGTCCATCTTGCCGAGCAGGAAATGACACCATGTCAGAGGGGTGACATGTAGAGCTGCCCAGCTCAACAGACTCATTGCCACTGATTCTCTTGTCACGCTCACACACATACACACACACACACACACACACACACACACACACACACACGTGCATTGACATCAATGCTGAAGGCTGAGCTGTCAGTGCACGCTGCTGTCATCTCTCTGTGTTTTATCTCGACGTTTGTGGCACAGCTCACACCCACATGATTTAATGATGTACAACTAAGCTGTTACAATAACGCTCAGAAATGTGTGCTCTGCGTATAGCTCACAGGCTCACTATCTCTAAATGAACATGGAGAGAGAGTGAGAGATGGAAAAATTAGAAGCGGTCTTTAAACATTAAAGGTTACACACATCATGATAAAGAAAAATTAACTTCCATCTATGAAAAGATGATAATTAAGATGATGATTAGACCTGTTAAGCAGTGCTCGCTGTGTTCATTTCATTAAGGTTTTGTGATTTTATTTTTATCACATTCTTTATGAAGTAACTTCTGCTAGAGTGTTCCTTTGCTTTTGGCGTGGGTGTGTTTAATTGCCAGGGCTGAAAAATTGCTGAAATGTACACTGTTTATTCTGTGTTATTGCATTTTAAATAGATTTATAGTACACTTTTAGCAGTCATGGCTGCAAATAGGCTTTTACAGATAATCTATGAGTAAGGCAAAGGTGACAGAGACAGAAGAAACTACTAAGAACTTTTAGAAAGGATCCTTGAGGGACATCCATCCTCCTTGAGTGAAATTAGCAAGGAGACATGACTCAATATGAGCCTTGAGATACCACAAGCAATGGTGTCAGAGGTCAACTGTCTTAATTCACCTGATGCCGTCTTACTGTCATGCATGTGTTGTCCTGCAGGTACGCTGCCTCTGTGAAGGACGGTTCGCAGTATTTCGTCCTCCTCATCATCACAGACGGAGTGATCTCTGACATGGCCCAGACCAAAGAGTCCATCGTCAATGTGAGCATCCCATCACTCACACTTACAGGAGATCAGTCAGCTTCTGTTTGTTCTATACAACAATATAATGTAGTGATAAGTTATTCAGTACAATGTTGACACGTTAATTAAGATGTTATTATAACTGTAATATTGTAATGACTGAGAAAACACTTGTCTGCTCAATCAAAGACAAAATGCTTTACAGAAAACATGAAAAAAATCAACTAAGCAGAATTTTCTTAAAATGTATAACTGTTGATTTAAATAAGCTAAGCAAACTTAAATCATCCGTCTGACATAGCTTAACTGTAGTCTGTTGTTAATGTGAGCATCATTCTGCTCAAAATGCAAAACTTAAGGCATCTTGAATAGTTTCCGTTTGCCGAACAGCCAATATACTTGCATTTTATTCCTGGTAAACTAAAGAAATAATAACCTACAAAGCTATATAATTTTATACTGTAGTGTCCCCATTATGGTTTTTTTTTTTTCTCTGTCACTGTTATTACTATTTCCTTTGTTAACTTGGAATAAAATCGAAAATCAAGGAAGCTAAATTATTTGTTTGAAATTAATATGATTTCAATTTATGGTTTGTAATTCTTTAAGTAACTAAATGTATTATGAAGAGAAATGGTAGCTACTGTTATATCTGGTAACATCGCAAAATTTGCATCAGTCTGTGAAATGAACAGTGCTGGTTAAAGTAGGTTTAAAATGCCAATGGTTTATGATTTAAGACTTACGATTTTTTCCCCAAAGTTTTGTAATCATTTGGAAATCCTGTCATGTTAGCTCATGTTATATAACTGGCTAACAAAATCTTCTATATATGGGGGGAAAAAAACCTTGCATTTGGTTGCTGTACTAACTCCTTTCTAACAGGGTTTGATAGTACTCTTATACCCTGACCGGATTGTACCTGCATGAGGATCTGTTTGTGATGGAAATTACAAACCAATTCTGTAAGTGGCTCACATAAGGCTGTCTGCCAAATGCTCTAGATTTAAATGTAAATGTATGGACTTCAAGGCATGGCCCACACAAAGCCACTCTCATTTCCACATATAAACCCAATGAAATTCCTTTTGCCATCTGAGATCTACAGTCAAACCAGATTTGCATGAAAGGAATAAAAGATGCTGGGCATTATGAAAGAGTTTTATGAAGAGGAGAGATGAGGTTTTATGAACAGAAGGATGGAGGTTTCCTGTATGAAATACAATAAGCGTAACTGATGGAGTCTGTGAATATCCAGACTTCCCTCAGATAAGTCATTCCTAATGACACACACCTACACACACACTCACGCACACACACATTCTCTCTCTCTCTTTCTGTCATTTCAATAGCGCTCACTCTCGCTCCCCCTTTCTCTTCTCTACGGACACCTGCCATATAAGAAGTGTCACCGAATTTCCTCTTTGAGGACTCTATTACTTTTTCATGCCAGATCCACGGCGGTCTGCAGACTGTGTTCACTGCCAACTCTCATCCATATGGATGACCTGTCACCTTCAAGCCAGCTCAATACTTCACTCCACTATAGGCACCCAGCACAGAGTATGGAGCTGACAATTGTCTATTAGATTTGTTACCAAACTTTTTTTTACTGGTTTTTTTTTTTTTACTGTTTATTCATAACCTGGATAATTAAGGTGGCTTGAGATTTCTTTATCATTAAATGTAAATAGTTTTCTCATTTGTTTCCACTTAAGGCTTCATGTCTTCCCATGTCAATTATCATTGTTGGCGTTGGACCCGCAGAGTTTGACGGTAGGACCTTATGTATTTTTATTCCTAGTACTTCATCTGCATCCTAAATGGCATACTATATACTGTGGTTTTACATTATACTCTGTGCAGGTGAGTGTGTAGTACATGACTGCCATGGCAGTAACATCTCAAACCAAATAATAATGGATTGCACTAAATGGAAATGATAAGTTATTGTGCACTACAACATACATCATTGACCTGCAGCTTCTACGGCAGGGGCATTTACTGAAATGTCCACTGAAATCCTCCATGGTCTATCAGTTGATGAGCCCTGACTACAGGAATAACTGTCAATTTTACAGTATATCTCCAAATGTCTGATTTAAACATTTCACTTTTCCGCATATCTTAAAGTGCATCTTGCTGACTTTTTCATTGGTAACAAAAAACATGTTCTAAAAGTGCACAGATATGTGATTTGAAATGCTGCTTTCTTCTTGTAGTTCTTTTTTTCTAACTTTCTTTCAATCACTGTCTTGTACTGAACTGCATGTCTACTTAATGTTCTGCCTGTTCTGATTCTCAGCCTTTCCTCTGTGTCATTCCATCACGTTTGCTTTGGAGCTTTACGTTTGCTTTGGAGCTTCTCCATCGCTCTTCTTTCTCTCTCTTTCTCTCTCTCTCTCTCCCTCTCTCCCCCGCTGACTCTCACTGAGGCGTCTCAGTGCATGACTGAATGTAATTTGCCGGCTGCCTCCTGCTTTATTGTGGCACTCAATGTGGAGTCGCTGTACAAGCTCCGTATGAGCGCTGGCTGTGAGAAAGAAAAGTCCATGTAATGTGACAGTGGCATCTCTCTCCAGCGCAATTTCACACACACATACACACACACACATGCATTCAGCAGCTTGGCATCACACTGCAGCCCTCATGCACTGACAGTAATGGAGATGTTGAAATAAAGAGTCACACACTCATACATTCACATGCGAAGACACACTGCTAGCTTCTCTTTTTCTCTATTTTTTTCTAGATACTGTATTCTCCATCTGCGCTCTTTTGTCTGTATGTCATTCTCATTCGAATCTCTCTCTCTCTAACACACACACACACACACAAACATTCACAAACACAGTTTCCATGCCACTGGTCAAGCGTGTGTTAGTGAGCTGATTTTTTTTTTTTTTTGTCTGCAGCGATGATTGAGTTGGATGGGGATGAAGTCAGGATCTCGTCCAGGGGCAGATATGCAGAAAGGGACATTGTGCAGGTATGATGTGTTCTTCTCTCACTCTGCAGCTTGAATTGCATTAACACACACACACACACAAAATGACTTGGCCCAATAGTTTCCATTGAATATTTTCCTGTTAGGATCTGATGGTTTTCATGGTTTCCAAGAGTCTGCTCTTTCTTGATTTAATTACAGCTATATATGTAGAAGTATATTTTTGAACTCTTTCTACATAACCACAAAGGCTAGATATCAGTGCTTTCTTCTTTTATTGCACACAGCCTGATATATCACAGAATCAATCTGGTCTCTTAGACCAGCGTTAAACAGCAGTCTATTACAATAATGCCACCAGAGACCTTCAGATCTGTCACAGTTCACTTGTTTAACCAGATGGGAAACCAAGAGACACCTACAATGATTTCCAGGATAAAGACATCATACCTGAAATAACAGACATGGCACAATATTCTCTAGGAAGTTTCTTGGGAAATCCATTGGGGTCAACTGTAACTACAACATGATTCTCTTAAAAAAAAAACGAGTGACAGTGGGGTCATTAACAAACAGCAGTTTTGTTTAGACTGGTTCCCCATGTTCACACAAACGAGTGTCGTTGTATCTTTGTGGTGGATCAGGATTTTAAATATAGTTCACAGCATATAGAGGGGTGTGGGAGTGTGTGATTTGAAGGGATCTCTGTGGAATTTGCACTTAATTCACACACACAAATACAAAAATAAATAAATAACTAAATAAAACAACGATCCCCTGAGCATATAAAATATAGCAGGACAATGTGTTTTGAAGGATGTGAGCAATACTGTGTATAATCTCTGTCAGCTTATAAAATGTGTTTATTGTTATTGTATTTATGTAGTGTAGCTACTCACTACAGTGATAGGCAGAACACAGACACTACCGAGATAGGATTGGTGCAAACAAAGGTGAATTTACTTTTTTAGGGTGAGGGGGAAGTGGCAGGGTGTTGGTGTAGGAGGCGTGCACAGTGCCGGCTGTGTGAGTAGAGGCGCTAGGGAGGTGTCTCTCAGTGGGCTCTGTGGGCCAGGTGTAGTGGCGTGCGGAGGCAGGTGGCGGCGTCGAGGGTTCTGGGGCGCTCCTGTGGCTGCTAGGGAAGAGAGCTCTCAACGCGGCGCAGGTGGTGAACTTTACTGTCATCGCTGTCGTCGATCCCTGCAATGGAGCGACAGAAAGCAAGCAACGTCAGTATTTATACTGAATCTGCTCACCCTGCTGCAGCCACACCACCCTTTCATACCATCTCATCTTCTCTATGAGGGCAAGGAACCACTGCAGTCATCATCAGCTGCCAGCCGTGCTCTATTCCTTCGTCGTGCCCCTCTGCAATATGCTCACTCACTCTCCCTCCAAAACAGTGGTGCTGAAATGGCGCCGTCCTGTTGGCAGTCGTGTGAGGATCATGCAGTGCTTGGTGCGCGCAGACTGGAGGCCTGCAGTCACAGTTGGCTTGTTTTCATCATGTTTTCTGTTAAGGTTTATGGTAACTGATTTCTCAGTGGAACTGTGTATATATTGCAATAGTTAAAATATAACTATTATCTGTTCATTAAGAAACGTGACCATTACAAACACATTTCAAGCAAATGTAGGTCTTTAGATCAAAAACACATGCCATTTAATCAGCAGTGTCAACTTTTAAAGCCTTTGGTAGTGTTTATTTCAATACAAGCAGAGCACTAGGTCGTTTTCACTTTAATGAAAGAAATAAAGCATTTGCTCATATGTGTGAAATGTGGGTTTTTTTGTATTATGACTTCATGTATTGGCGTTACTGTTAGTCACATGAGTGCCATATTATTGGATTGGTTTCCATTGGGTAAAAAAACATGTTTTCATCTCACGTGAACCTTTGATTGTTGTTAGTGTGTAATATTCCTGTTGAGTAGAAATGGCTGTTTCTCAAATTTTCATATTTTATGAGATTATACCAGAGGATGCTGGTATTATTGCACCTTTAATAATGTGTGTATTAGCAGGTTAGAAGAGATTAGGAGAGGTACAAGGCTTCAATTGCAGTGTCTGTGTTTCACTTCAGCCCCCTCAACCTCATTAGAGCAGATGGAGGGAGACTCCTACAGCCGTCTGTCTCTCTCTTTTCCTATTCCCACCTTTCTACAATCTTCTCTCTTCCTTCATCTGTTCCTTCCTCCTATCTCTCTTTCTCTATCAAGTGTGCGAAAGCAAGAGCCAACCCCCCTCCCCTTTTCCCCCCCAACGTTTTAGCAGCCACACTAACATGATTTCTGATCTGGTTACTAAGAGGCATGTCTGACTGAGCAGATACTCACACTCGTACACCAATGCATCTGACCCTGTACCTCCTCTCAATTGCATTGTAGCTCATTTCTCTGAGTCTTAAATAAAGGCTGTAACTCTTAAAGTAATTTGGCTCTCGTTTCAAGATGCTTTTAACCTGACTGCCATTGTGTGGCTGATGCCTCAGCAGTATTATTATGCAGATCCCGAAAGTTTTATTCGCTTAAATGCCATGTATGTTGGATAATGCTGTTTTCAAATCAGCATTGCAAATTTCTTGCCAAGCCCTGGACAAATTGCACCACATTCTTGTCACCAGAGCTGTTTACGTCGTGGTCTATTCTCTGAGGAAGGTTTGCAATGTTAAAAATGTGATCATCAGTCACCATGGCTGGAAGTTAACTTTTTGAGCAAAAGTACTGTCGCACTGAAATTATACATGGGCCCTTAATACTTCTTCTGAAAAGTCTTAATTCACATAAAGGTTTCTCATTTTAACTGTGAAAGTGGCTTTTTATTTGAATGTACATTTTGTGAAATGCACAGATAATTAACAAGATTTATTTTCTTTTCACATATAGCTAATTAGCAGGGAATTTCTCGCCTTGCAATGCTGCAAGCAAAACATCAACTATTGGCCTTTTGCAAAAAAAATAGCCAGTGTAATTTATCCCTCAGCCACTCACGATTTGTAATTCTAAGACTTTGTGCTAATATTGACACTAGTATAACTGTAGATGTCATTTATAAGTTGGAGAGGATTGCAATATCATTACCTTGATATTTGTCAGTTCTTTCTTCTCAAGGCCTCTCACCTTACTTCTCTATTAGAGAAAAATAAGAATTTTTTTTTTTTTAGCATCCTCATGCTGTGGCATTGACAGTGCACTGAATTGGATTTCCAGTTAAGCTTGAGGAGACACTATTACAGGAGAAATGGTATTCGATATTGCACACTATAAGTAGTTCATGAATTACATAACTGACTATAACCAGGGCTTAGACACCCAGGCACACACAAAAAATTGATCACCACAGTTGGCAAATAAACTTTGAAGTCAAATCATATCTCTGAGTGATCCATTAATATTCCTTCCACTTCATGCAGACGTAATCATTTCTATCTAGCTTATGTTGATGATTTAAACCACCTCTGTAGTGATGATGACAACAACAACAACAATAATAATAATAATAATAATAATAATAAATCACAGTGTTCTGTTTATATAGAGACTTTCTAACACTCAAAATAGTGACTAGGAGGAAGAAGAAAGGGAGGAATATTGGAGAAAAGATATGTTTTAAATTGACTTTTGAAAATCATCCTGGGGGATGCCATTTGACAGTTTGCTTATGTGGAACATATTTTGTTCAAAACCCTTGAGTATTAGGAACCTCAGAGCAATCTTGAAGCCAGTACACTTATGTTCACAAGGTTTCCTCCTCATGTAATCTCAGGGAGTTGTACTTTGCCACTGTCATCTCTGTTTTCCTCATGATGGATCTGCAGTCAGATTTCTGCAAAGCTGCTTTGTGCCAATGTCTGTTGTTAAAAGTGCTATACAAAAAAAATCATTGCACAGAATTGAATAGAATTGTTATTATGTGGCCATTAATTTTGCACTAATGAACAAATGAAATATTCTGCAAATGCAGCTTTGTCCCATGGACCAGGGGTTCTCAAACCGTTTGCAGCCAGGGACGCTCTTAACTGTAAGATAAATTCCACTGACTAACTCGGTATAGATTTATCCAACTATTCAAATATTAGGCTCATTATTCAAATGTGTACAATAATATTTTGACTACTTACTTCAGCCATAGAGTTTTCTATTCTTGATTTTTGGACTGAAAGAACACATGAGGTCCAAGTCTACAGTTCTATAGTTTTTTTGTTTTTCATTTTTTGTTTTTTTGAGTTATTTAGGTTTGGTTTAAACCCATCCAATTCATGTGACCAGTCAAACAGGCTATGAAAACTATAATAAACTATAAGAACTCAATAATAAATACACTATAACTCAAAAATTTTGTGGACACCTGACCATCACATCCGTGTGTGCCATCTCCAAACTATTGCCACAAAGTTGGAAAATGTCTTTGTATGCTGTAACATTACAATTTCCCTTCATTGGAACTAAGAGGCCCAAACCTGTTCCATCATAACAATGCTCCTGTGCATAAAGTGTCCTCACCCAACATCAGTATCTGACCTCACTAATGCTCTTATGGCCGAATGAACACAATTCCCCAAAGCCACGCTCCAACATCTAGCAGAAAGCCTTCCCAGTAGAGGGAGGTTATTATAACTGCAAAGGGGGGCTAAATCTGGAATGGGATATTCAAAAAGCACATATGGGTGTGATTGTCAGGTGTGTACAAACTTTTGGTCATAAAGAGTATAACAACTTTGATAATGGTGGGTTGTGATTTCCACCACTGTAACTAACTAAAAAAAAAAAATCACAGCCGCAATGGCTATGCTTCAGACCCCACTTTGAGAACCACTGCAATAGATATTCAGTTGTATCCACCTCTTAGTGAACTCCTTCCTCCACATTTCAACCCTAAAAACCTACATAATATTATCTTAGCCCTGTTTAACCCTAAACATCTCTGTTTCTCTGTTCACTGACAGTTTGTCCCGTTTCGGGATTACATTGACCGAACAGGGAACCACATCCTCAGCATGGCGCGGCTGGCAAAGGACGTACTGGCCGAGATCCCGGACCAGTTCCTGTCCTACATGAGGACCAGAGGCATCAAACCTTTACCTGCACCGCCTCCGTACACACCACCAGGACAGCCGCTACAGACCCAGATCTGACCCGTTCTCATCCGTCTCTCTCTCTATATAAATCTCCCAATGATGTGGAGGGGCACTTCTCCCCCTTCTCTATCTGTCTCTCTCTCTCATGTTGCACTATAGGCACTGGAAGGATGAAGACACCGTGGCCAAACAGGGCCAGTGAGGCCTGATTTACTTCCATTACAAGCATTCTTCTGTCAGGGTCTCTCTCTCTCCCTCTCTCTCTCCCTCTCTCTCTGTCAGAACCTGGCTTATCTCTTGTAGCCTCACTAAAATGGACTGAGCTTGACCTTTGTTCGGGCTCACTACTGAACTGAAGAAGAAAAGAAGGGATCAGTTGACATCGTTTCTTGGAGCTGCATGCTTTTCCAGGAGAAAGGCCGAGGTGCTGCTTCCTCTGGCCGCAATCACTCGACTGTTGTAAATAACTTTGGAAACTGATAATTTCCTTTTACTTATATATATTCCTCTCTCTCTCTTCTCTCTCTCTCTCTCTCTCTCTCTCTCTCTCTCTCTCTCTCTTGCTTTCTATAAGCTCTCACTCAGTGTTTACATGTTGATGATTTTCTTACTGTTGGATACTTTTATATAAGCGTAAACTTTCAGTATGAACTTTGGAATACGACTTCTATCTGCGTGTTGTCTTTGCCACGCATGTCAGGCACTTACTGTCACATTAATTGCATTGCATGGCATGGAGTAACAGCCAGCTCCGCTTCGTGATGCATGAAGGCCATGTTCGACCTCATCTGTTTTTGTTTCTCATTCTTTTTTTCCTTTATTCTTTCTTTCATTCTCTCTCACATCACCCTGGCACAAGCGTGTTGTGTGTGTGTGTGTGTGTGTGTGTGTATGTGTGTGTGTTTGTATGTGTGTGTGTTTTTGAAAATCTGTTGTGTCAAAACTTTAGCAGCTGCTCTCAAATAGGATTTGAGACTATGAGCCCAGTGGTCAAAAACACAGATGCCATTGTTTTTCTTCCATTTCTGTCCTGTTCATATTTAGCAAAACACAGTACAGGTGTTTTATTGGTTTGTAAGTCATAAGTGTTGTTTAAAAAAAAAAAAGTGTTGTTATCTTAATTAGAGTTGCCCAAAGATTTGGATAAAAAGCACAGTTCACCAATTTCACCTGGATACCATACATGCAGGATTTGAGTGTTCATACTACAGTATTTCTGCAGAGGAAAATTTGTACTAACACAGATTAATAAGGTTTTTCCCCCCAGAGGCCAGGCTATTATTAAATCATAATATAACACAATAAGGGTATTTATTTCTATTTTTTAACCAGTGAAATCTTCCTTCTATACTGCACAGCCTTAAACCAAACTGGATCTAAACAGATTTAAATAAAAATATATGTGAGATACAAGATGTTTTATTAACCAGTCACGCCTTACTTTATGAAAACACAATTAAAATAATACTTTAGAATTTTCAGCCTGATCTATGTCACATGTGTCTGTAGTGTATTTGAGATTATCACAGACAAGAATTACTAAACATTTCCCTGTAGTGAGAGTTTTCTTTAAACTCGCTGATCATGAAAATCAGGCAGTTGATGAATTCCATCAGTAAGCATCTAAAATATGTGACTATGTAAACTATTAGTGTTACATTCCAGCCTTAGGTTGAGACAGAAATGAGAAAATGTTTTTTCTAATGTGAAGTTAAGTAGCCAGAAACTGTGACTGTAACGCGTGACCACATGTTCTTGGAAATCTTTGCAAGAATGTAAAAGTACGTGCTTAATTTACAAACACCTTTGAATTTCTGAAATTGTCACAAAAATATGTTTCAGATAAAACTTTTTTTTTTTTTTTACTCCCCCAGGAACTGACCTTACACTTTCATAAGTGAGTTACAAGATTTTCCATTCTTTTCACAGTGTAGGAAAATACTACAGATGCGGTAGATAGAGATTAAGTTTAAAAATTCTGGAGTATTTCTTTAAATAAATCAAAGCTCAGTATTTGAAATAACTGGAATAACCTGAACTCACCTTTTTATTAATATAGTAGTCTTATAATATTAATTTTAGTTGCCAATTTTTATTAGGTACACCCACCATAAACAGTCAGCTCCGGAAATACTGACTATACAAATGAAGTGAGACAAAAGTGTGCCGACCTTCATAAATCAGACAATGGATATAAATATGGCTACACACCTGAAAATGCTCATATCCACTCTGTTCAAGTGTGGCAGGTGTGTCAGAAGAAAGCCATTTCTTTCATCCAAACACAAATGTAAGAATCTAGAATTTGCTGTATGCTACTGGAACCGGGAGAGAAAAAGAAAGCTTTTTGACAGCAAACATTCATGGTGTGTTTGGCATAAAAAGAAGGGTGGTTAAATTAAAAAGGAAACCCACTGTTAAGTATGGTGGAGGATCTGTGATGATTTTTTACTCCAAAGGCCTTGGGAACCATGTTAGGATACATGGTATCATGCACTCCATGAAGTATCAGGAGATTTTTAAAAAAATGGAAATCTGGATGCCTCTGGGTCCTGGGTCATGGATGGATCTTTCAGCAAGACAACAATCCAAAAAATTCACCCAAATCCACACAAAAAATGGTTCAATGACCGCAGAATGAGTTGAGACATGACCATCCCAGCCTGACCTAAACTCCACTGAAAATCTGTGGAGTGAGCTGAAGAAGAGGATCTAGAGGATCTGAAGAGATTCTGAGTCACGCCTTACAAGAGAAGACTCAGTGCTGTTATGTTGTACAAAGTGCTGAATGTAGAGATGCCCCTTATTTTACCCATCATTTCCAAGGGTGTCAATAATTCTTGGGTTGACTGTAGATAAATGTTGTAGGTATACAATTACTGACTAGCCATATTTGTCAGCCCCTCTCTACCCTGTTAATCACTGAAAAGAGACCAACACTGACCAGATATTGGACAGATAGACCTGTCAGTAATTGTACACCTACAAAATGCATCAATATGATAGCTGTACCTAATAAAATGGTCAGTGAGTGTAGATACAAGTTAGGTGTATCTAATTAACTGGAAACTGTGTACTTATAAACTGTATTAATCAAGTCTGTGATTCCCTGCATTATCTCCCTGCCTCAGTCGCTGACTGGCTTTCTGCTTTACGTGAGCTTTGATTTAAAAAAAAAATCTAATTTGTCAGTTCGAGCAAGTGTAGATAGATGGGTTATTATGTTTCAAGTAGCATTAAGGCATTATAATGAATTGCCTTTAAGCATTAAATGATAATTAGTGACCAATATTTGTTATGTCATGTCACAGGCTCAGTTTTTTTTTTTTTTTTTTTTTTTTTAAACATATTAAAGAAGAAAGCCAGACAGACTTCAGGTCCCTTTGCTATTCATTAAATGATGTAAACGGCACAATATGTAGCAAATGGAATTTGAAGACAAAAATGAACACCTCACCAAATTTAGCTGTTTTTTCCTGTTCTGTAGTCACAGACTAGCATAGCTAGTGTAGCTGAGTGTTTTGGGTGACGGCCGCATGTCGTCTGGTTCTACAATCTTTCATGTAGCTCGCTGTTTCTGTGAGTTGGAGTGTGGATCGCGAGGTACTTTCTCACTTGAGTTAGTAATATGAATTTAATGGCTGATCTGCCATTAATTGCAATCAGGAATTTATACAGTGAAGAACTGATTACAGTCTTACACAAAGCTTTTTTAAAGGCTTCATAAATACAAATCTTATATAAACTACAGGCCATTAGAGTTCAGAGGAATGGTTTATGTGTGTGTATTTGAGTGTGTATGTGTACGTTGCAAACACTAACATCAGGAGTACCAGCTGAGATTTTTGCTCCTTGGCAGCTTGTTTTCTGCGTTCCTCAGTCCAACTGTGGTTCGCAATGCCACAGCTTCGCCAAGCTCAACCACATTACAGCATGTGTGTGTGTGTGTTTGCGCGCGTGCGTCCGTGCGTGTGTATATGTGTGGTGTGCATGAGTGGTGGTGATGGACTAATCTGACAGGATTCATCAGAGGTGTGATTTCATTCACATGAACTCTTGTTTACTAAAAATATCCAAATATATTGTATGCTTGTCATATCTTATTATATAATGTGCACTATGTTTGCATGTACATTTTTAAAGGAGATGAACTAGTTTTTTTTTGTTATTAATAGAGTGTTTTTGGGGAAAAATGTTTTAAAAATGTCATAATATCTGTACAAAATGGCCTTAATCTCTCACTGAATTCTTGGAATCGTGCAATGCCTTCAGATATGAATTGTTCTATATTTTGTGTCAGTGTAGAATTGCTTTCTAGTGTATATTCTCTTTGCACAGATTCATGTATGAAAAAATAACATATTGTACTTTTTGCTAATCAGTGATTAATCAGAGAAAGCATGATTGCAGTACTGATTGTCTGGTAAATCCATATGATTAAATGACTATTTCTGTATCAAAGTATCGATTTTGGAATAAACATTCTTACTAAACACAGTGCAATTAAAGGCTCCAGTTGTGTTAACTCCAGTTGTGGACACTCCACACTGAACAAAAAAGGTATTGTACAAAGACTGTTTCTGTTCTTCAGAAACAAGGTACAAACCATGTAAATTTAACCTCAGATGTACAACAGTGTACCAAAAGTACCAAATAGGGACATGTAGGTGGAGCTAGAAAGAGTGCAGAACTGGCGAAATCTGATTGCAAAGAAATCATCACTAACCATCAGTCAACTCAGATGATCACTATTATAATAAAGCACTATGGTTTTGTCTCAAACTTTGTCTCAAATACAGTGGTATGACACAATTTGTTCTGTATGTATACATGTATATAATATGTATGCAGTGGCATACTATTGCAAACAGACTGATTTAGGATGTAACCTAGCTAGTTAGAATCACATTTCATCCATGGGAAAAAAAAAACCAATGACAAGACAGGGTGGAAACAGGACCAAAGCCAAAACAAAAGCACGTCAAACAGAAAACCACATGTGGTGCTCGCTACGCTGGGAAACACATTGTCTGCTGAAGATATTTGTGACAGCTATTTAAAAAAATATGGAAATGGATCTTCAAGGGTAGATTGTTAAGCATTCTTTACTAATTAAGCATGTTCCGCTTGGAACCCTCTCTAATAGGAAACACTGTAAACCTTTAATGGGGTTTGTCTTTGGAGGTTTTGGTTTTCTCTGTAACAGAATATATTGTGCAGTGAAATTTGTAAGCCTCTATCAGATTCAGCTTCCACTATTCGCTGGCATTAAGCCACTAATGTGCTGTATAGAACAACGACCTTTAAATTATTACTACTGACACCTTTCACATTTTACTGACTTTCACAGAGAAGACAAATACAGGGAGAGACTAATTATAGTATATACACTACTACACTATTGTACCCTGAAAGCTAGAGTTCAGTTCTGATGTATTAAATGAAGTGGCTACACTTTAGTCTCTCTCTTTGTCTCTCTTCTCTCTCCCATGCACTGGAAACCCACTACGAATAATTACTGTTTTTCCATGATAGTGTGACGCGCTAATTGCATAAGGAGAGCACTGACTTGCTGCCAGGCTCCAATTACATGCACACACTGAGTGACCCGTCCTGCCATAAGGACATAAGGGGTCACTGAGATCCTTCCCTCTGTGCTCACATCAATGCATGGGCTTGTAAGAAAAGTTTGGCTTTAATAAATAGTTTCAGTCGACCATGCAAAACACCCTGTAATTTCACACCTTTCCACACACCCACACTTATTGCACTTATTGCTTTTCTATACAGTGCTTAGCACTATGCTTCAAGCATGTATACAGCCTGCTGAAACGTGATCCATTCTTTTCAATGATGCAATATAATCCGGCAACCTCTTGTTCCAACTTCGCTATTGATCCAATCCAGAGTTAGTCAATTAGTTTGACCTGGTACTGTGATTGATGATTGCATGGACGATTAATGGCCCCTGTTGGTTTCTGTAGAGACGTGCAGTATCAATAGTGCTTTCATTATAATTAGATGCTTCATATTAGGTTCACTAGCAGCAAAGTTAAATAAGATAAGCACTCAAATTTGGGCTTTATGCTAGAAATGTTCTAGCAGTGCTATATCCTATTTGTTTTCCAAATTTAGTAGCCAGTCAGCATTCAGCCAAAACATCACTACACTAAATGTAACTGTATCTAAAATTTAGAGTACGCTTAATCGCTTAATCTCAAGCACAAACTGATTAACAGTGCATGTATGTATGGGTGTGTGCCTTTTGCAGTCCTGCTACTGGACGTGGATGTGTGCTAAATTCATAAAATAGCTACTACTGACATGTTTTTTCACTCGTTTCCATCAACACCAACAGATTTTAGTTGACCCACTTGAGACCCAGTCACCACTTTAATTGAAGCATCTGACTTTTTCTGCTTTACCTTGCGTTGTCTGTTCAGTCACTATTTTCACACCAGGTATATGTTGCCAAATTTGGCATAGTTAACCTTCTATGAGGTGAGAATTTAAAAAAATGAATAGAAATGACAGTTTAGAGTTCTTGTGGCTGAATGGGCGAATCTCCACAACCACATTCTCAGAAGAGTGGTTATTATAACAGTATGTTTTGGATGCATCAGTCATAAAGCCAACTACATATACAGTATATTTAATTCTATGTTAGGTTTGTTTAAATGTGTTTTCATCAGGTATGATATTACCTCAAAAAAAAAAAACAGGTCTTGAATCCTGATGCTTATGGGGTTTTGATGATCAGGATATAAGCTGATAAACTGAAATCTGTTTGCTCTCCAGCCTGCAGTCACCTCTTTTTGCTTGCTGATCAGAGCTGAACACAGTAACAGTGAAAGGAAAAGGAAGCCAATCAGAATATAGAGCAACCAGCCTGGCAACCTGAGATTTAATCATATCCTTTCAGTGAACAGAAACAAGCCCACTGATTACTGAAATGCCTTTTCTAATCCTTTAGCTGCAATAGCAGGGAAAATTCTTAGTTAATGCGGACAGGTTGAGTTCTCTCTGCACACAGAACACAGTATAACAAGCCATGACATTATCTCACAGCCATGCCGTAAATGCCACATATGATTATGGCAGATTTATGGAAGCAGTGCTGGTTTATTTCTCTCTTAATCAACCAAGGAAGGCACTCGTGTACATCTAATCTCATATTGTTGTTATGTAGTTAATATAGCTTTATTTGATCTCAGGGAATGAATGGGCCCTTTTTACAGTTGAAGGTTTTTGCTGCCAGAAGTAGCCTTTTGTGGGGTAACTTTATTTCCGCTAATACAATAACAACAATGCAGTGAAAGAAAGCCAAATGAAATCAAACATAATATATGAGACGTGTTACAGAAAACCTGTGAACTACAGTGCAACTCAAAGAAACAACTTGAAATATCATCATTTTTTGTGTCTCTTCCTTCACTTAGCCACCATGCTGTCAACCACATTTGCCAAAAACACTTCTCACTATTAACTAGAAATTCAACTAGCTAACATTAGCAAAAGGATTCACCTATCCACAACTTCATCATTTTGTTAAAGGATTAATGAAAATGAACTGAAATGTGGTAAATATGAAATATACAATATCAATTAATTACATATCTAGCTTCCCATCATCAATGGCAACTTCAGTTAATGTTATTGAGTATTCTCCAACAATTCTGGACATCTTCAGTGTTTTGTTTTAGCAGTGCTAACAAAAATGAGGTGAAAAATCTTTCTATTGTGAGTAAAGGTGATAATAATGGTAGTGTTTCTGTGGTAAACAATCTGCTGAAATTATTTCACCCTGTGTCTAGGTACATCCAAATTTCGTGAAAAGGGCTCATTAGGATTCATACAGTGAGGCTGTGCCACAGGTTTTCAAATGACAAGCCAAGATTCACCCCAGAAGGAATTGCTTAAACTCAAGTACTGTACATGTAGACCAATGACAAAATGAACTGGCCCATTGCCACGCTTCACCAGCGTTGCTCAGTCCTACCATCTGGCTGCTGAGTGAACCTCTGTAGCTAATTTGGAAGACAAGTTTCATGGCTAAACTCCAGACATTAATTTAACAAAGTGCATTTGCACCCAGTTGAAAATAGATTTAGTCACATATTACATCTTTCTGCACCCTTAAACACCAAAAACAAAAGTGCACAATTGGCAGGTGTATTTTTTTGGTATATCATGCAATTAAAACCAAGTATATCATGTAAAAAGTATATCACGTAATTAAAACTAAGCACTGCCATTAAATGCCTGAAGTTATCTAGCTTCCTAGCAAACTTCCCTACTGGTTTACACGATTGTGATATTACATTGTGTTAATCAGTAGTCAAGGTCACTAGCAAACTAGACAAAATTAGGCTAACAATTATGTAATTAAAACCATTAGCTAAGTTTGCTGGCAAGTAAGCTAATATTAGCCATCCAATAGCCAAATTCACTAGCAAGTGTTAGCCCTCAGATGGGTAATAGCTAAATTGGGTGCAAATAGGATACACTTTCACTTTTACCTAGGTGCAAATAGGCTCTGCCTTTCTATTTTCACCAGGGTGCAAACAGCACATGCCTTAATTTACTGGTGTTTTACATTTGCATTCTTTTTCTAGAAAATTTTTAGCTTAGATAAAAAAAGGTGCCTGTACATATCACAGTCCTCCAAAATAACCAAAAACATACAAACGCACCAAAATAAATAAAATTTATGTTAGTTCAATCTCAGTAAACAATCTCAAAATTAATTATGTGGACCACCAACATCTAATCGGTAAACACAAAGCGGCACCTCTACTTGCCTGTCAATCATGTGGCCTGTTAATTCCTTCTTGCAGTAGCATTCAGATGTTCTGGCTTAGACACTTGTTTTTACATGTATGTTGTGCTCGTGGCTTTGGAGTAGGGGGATGAGGAAATGCACTAAATCAAGTCACTGCATGTTCTGTATAATTATGTTGATAAATGCAACACACTCATGCATTTGGGTGGATGCCATACTGTAATGGCATAAACATCTTAATTTAATGTTTTAAGGCACAGTCTAGCATCAGCCAATATTGCCATGTTACCATAAAATATTGTTATTACAGTTCCACTAAAAAAAAAAAGTTCAAGCTCAACTGGAGCTTCAATACTTCATTGGCTGTTACCTCATTATCCCGTTGCTCAGAGTGTAGCTAGCTGGCTTGTAGCTTTCAGAGAGAAAAAGGTTAAAATGTGTTATCCCTATTGGTTAATCCTGTTTCTCACCATCGCAGCTGGTAGCCAATAAATTGTGATTAAACACACTAAGGGTACTACACAAACAATGTTATTTTAAACACACATAATCAGCTATTCTGTATGTGTGTTATGGTAACTGCCCATTAATTAGCATTTGGAACTGTCATAAAATATTTCAGCTGTGGTCCAAACACAAAGTCGATCCCAGACTAAAAAGATAAGACTTCATTATGGGAAGTTGCAAACAAAAAAAAAATAAAATAAAATAAACATTTCTTGATAAACGTTTAGCTTAGTTTTGAGCTCATTCATCAATTTGTTCATTAACATGAGGCTCTTTATCTCCACCCTCATCCTCTGCCTCCTGTCATTTACCTCTCTCCTCATCCTCTACCTCTCCCAACCCACTATATCCTTTCATTCCCACAATTGTTTTCCTCACCACACCTTCTCCAGACACGTCTTCCTTATTTTTTGCTCAGGCTCCAGGGCATTCAAAGGTGATTCTTTTTATATACATAAAACGTTTAGCGATTTTATACACGGTGACTGTGACACGGCTACATCTCAAATCGAAACCTCTGACCTTACTTTCAAAAGTGATTACTAATCTAAAAATACAGAAGACTGGTGCACAAAAACAGACCTTTCGGCAGGTTGGGAGGCGACGTGAGGTTTTTAAAATTCAAACACTAACTGTAGCAGGAAAATCGGTTAGTGTTAGTACTCAATAACAGTCTAGAATAGTATGCAATTTGAGATACAACACTAGTTTGTTTAGTGGAGGTGGATGGACAAGGAAATTTGTCCCATTTTTTTGCATTTTTATTGCTATGCTCGTACAGCTTGTCAGGATAGTGAAAAAGAGGACATTTTAATTTAAACATGGCTTGTCTGAATGTGACTCCCAGTATCATTGAAAAATATTAGCACACAGAATCCGTTTATTTCTAACATTCTAAATTTCTAAATATTTCTAACATTAACTTGTAAAATAAATAACTGAAACACAAGAGGAGATGAGAACCCCTGGGTTATGTGAATGTGAAAAGATTTGAAATGGTGTGTGAACGTTATACAGATCTTTATTGTGCTTTAAAAAACATAGCAACACACATACTTTTAACAACACACATACTATTTTGATATTTATGTAAAAATGATCAAAAAGTCACTGTAGATTTTGATAACTATAGTTAATATATAAAATATTAACTGATTATGTGACTGTTTTGTAAACATGAATATTTTGTATGTAGTGTTTGGGGAAGAGTACATCTGTATTAAGACTTTGCTACAAACAATAGTGACATTTGTCTACCACTAAATAGGTGTGTGTGTGTGTGTGTGTGTGTGTGTGTGTGTGTGTGTGCGTCTGACAGTTTGAGTGTCGGACAGTGCAGGTCATTTTTACCCATTACACTGACATCAATCTGGATGACCCACATATTTCACTCTGTGCTACTGTCACATTGTGCTGCTACATGATATTACCTTTTACAAGTCTGAGGACACCAGTCCTACACACACACACACACACACACACACACACATTGCACAGAGAAGTCAAATCTAACAATCTGCATTTTGTAAAGTGTGTAGGCGTGATGTAAAGATGCGGTGTTGGGGTGGTTGACATTGAAATGAATGGGGACAGAGACACTCAACTGTGCTGCTGTTTAATGTAAGTTAAATAGTGACAGCCAGTATTACAATTCTGTGATAACTCCACAAATGCTCAAGAGTGCAGAGCAAGCTACGCAACTGTACAATACTGAGCACAGCACTCAAGAGTAATTCTCACACACACACACACACACACATATATATATATATATATATATATATATATATATATATATATATATATATATATATATATATATATACACACACAGAGCGTTCTGCTTATATGTGTGTTTGTAGAGACTATTTTTAGGATTTTATATCAACATGTCAGTTCGGGTCCCTGGAGGACTAGTGGTTAAGCCTCGGCACTCTCCCCGCCATGGCTTGCGTTCAATTCCCGGCTAGGGAACCAGCTCCAGTCACTGGGGTTGCACACGACAGTTCACTCCCTATGCCAGTCCCAAGCCCAGATAAAATTGGGGAGGGTTGCATCAGGAAGGGCATCTGGCATAAAAACTGCCAAATATGCAGACCAAAGATCTGCTGTGGCGACCCCTAATGGGAGCAGTTTGAAAAGTGGTCATTCCTATTTTACACAGACAAAAATGACAATAATAAGGGAAAAGGAAGTGTGGAGAATCTTTTCCTGGGGTTTTGGTGTGACTCAAGGTTTTTTTTGTTTTGTTTGTTTGTTTGTTTTTTTTTAATCCAAAGTCTACAGGTTTTCCTTTGCATACAGCATGTCCTTTACAGTATGGTGTGCAGCTGTGTTTTCATTTATTCAGTGAAAAGCGTGGTTTGTTGTAGAAAGTCGTGTGTGTGTGTGGAGGAGAGTGTGGATGGTATCATGTGTAGCATTGTTGAACATTTGCAAACCTCCCTTACGTAGCATGTGTATCCTCCATGCCACACACACAACACTCTCTTCCTCTGAGTTTTGAACACATACTTTGTTGTTATTTTGATTTTCCTCTCCCTTTTCCCCCTTTCCTGTAATATCTATTCCATTTGTGTCTCATTACAAGTTATTATATATTTCCTGTTTTTATTCCATGTCTTTGCATGCTCTTATTTATTATTTCGTATCTTGCTGTAATGTCTTTGTTCTGCGTAAATACTCTTAACTATATTTACTTTCATTAAATCCTTTGGGCAATGGGTATCCAGTGTTTCATTTACTTCCTTGTTTTAACTTTGTCAAAAATGTTTTTCCTAAAATTCCTTATAAATAGAAATAGAATGAGAGTAAAAGCAGACATGACTCAGATTTTTGTGCAACTAAAAGAGTCAAAACTGAGAGAAAAATGCCATGCCTTTCATTGTCTTGTCTCAAAATTTAGACCCCTTAAGCATTCCTTGCTTGTCCATCTTTGTGGATCCTGTCTAACAAAGTGTACAGAGTGTAACTCTTTTTTGGAAAATAAGAACACTTAATTACCCAATTATCCAGTGAACCCTTGAAAGAACACTTTTTACCCCATTTCTCCCAATTTGGTCATTCCTATTTGCCAATTCCCACACATGAGCTAGTTTTCCCTGCTAACTGCTCTCTTCCACATACACAAGCTTATAGACACCCACAATTGGTTAGTGTTGCTCTGATTGACAGGTCAGAGAGTAACACCATCCAGGGAGCACTCTTGGACTCCCGGCTACAGGTGGCTGTGGCATTGTCAGTATTCAACCCGAGAGAGAAAACAGAAAAAAATTGGGAACCCTTTGTTTCCTCAAAGTGCATTTACATAGCATGTCCAATGTTTACGGGAGTGTAACTATTTCCAAATATACTTAGACATGATATTATATGAAAAGTAAACTGTACATCTCTCCATGTGTGTGCTACTGGTGTGCTAGCAGTAGGTATGTTTAAACTTTAGTACACTTGAATGAACTTCTTGGCAGATCTGAGCACGTAGAGTGACTTTGGTGAGATCTTTACTGAAACTCAGGAAGTACACTCACCAAATGGAATGGCTATACACTTGCTCATTAATACAATTATCTAATGACCCAATCAAAGTCAAGGTCAAAGTCACTGAGATCAAATTTTTTTCTGATTCTGATGTTTGATGTGAACCTGCATCTGCGTAATTTTATGCATTGCACCCCTGCCACATGATTGGCTGATTGGATAATTGCATGAATGAGCAGGTATACATGTATTCCTATTAAAGTGGCCGTTGAGTGTATGTGACATTACTAGTGACTTTTGGCTCAGGAGAAAAAACTGAGAAACTTTAGACTTAAGCAGAATTCTCCCATTTATTTCAGTTTGATCTCATCGCAGTCTAGGAGAAACTATAGAGATAAAAATGTTTCACCTTTTTTCCCCTACAGGTCGATGCCCAGTGCAGGAAACAGAATAGTTTATGTGCAGATACCACAGTTGTGGATGATTCATGTTGATTCATATTGAACCTGCTAATACAGCCCAAGGTACTGAGTTACATCAGATCCATTAGTTCAACAGAATTCATCCACATTGCCTGTAGATATATAACTGATTTCAAATGGCCTTTTAGCTACTTTTTTATTACTTATCATCATCATGCAGAATGCTTTCGTAGCATCTCAACACTGATGTGCAGCAAGAATTATGAGTATAATTTTAATGAATACCTACTGAGAAAGGATGAGGAGCTTCTTCACACCATGAGCTCCCATAATCTTCCCTATACTATCATGCTGATCAGATAAACAGCCTAATAAAAAAAATGTTGCACATCAGAAAATACATCATTCAGATAATAAGAATAAAATTGACTTAAGGGGCAAAGAAATGGCTTTATACTCCATTAGGGTAAGTGCATAACTGCAAATGTGTCTTTTGTAATTAGTTTGTGCGCACAAATGGAATGAACAACATTAAGGAACAAAATAAAGCTAGATAAGAATAATAATTTATTCAATTCATTTTCAATAATCCTCAGTAACTGCTAGTTGCGGTGGATCCGGAGCCTGTCCTGGGAACACTAGTCACGTTTACATGGACACTTTTTGTTTCAATCGGAATGAAATCAATCAGATTGATTAATCCGATCGCAGTGTTTACAAGAACGCTGAATAAAGTAATCGGGTTGATATGCGTGTTTACATGACAGAATCGGATTTGATCTTCTGACATGCGCACAGTGCACGAATACACGTTTCCCGCCGATCCAACATGCAGATACTAGCAGCCACTCTCTTGCCATTGCTTCTTTTTTCATTTTAAAAAGCAGACTTAACATTTGCCTATTTCAGCTGCTAATTAGAAGACGCGAGCGTGTGATGTTTTGTGCGGTACTGCGTGTATTTATCAAGCAATTAAAATGCCCCTTCCCGAGCCCAGAACAAGGCGTCTGTGGATGAGGGTCCGAAGCAAGGACTGGTGGGACAACGTCGTCTTGCACCTCTTCACAGACGAGGAGTGGAAGGAGAATTTTAGGATGACATGACAGTCATTTATGACACTATGCTCAATGGTAGAGGGGAACATGGCACCTGGTGAGGCTACGGTCAGAGCCCCAATACCGCTGACAGCCGTGCGTCATACGTCATTACGTGATTTGTACGTCATTGCACATGCGCAGAACTGTCTGGTTTCATTTTCAATCCGATGAAGTGTTTACATGTCCTCTCCATCGGATTAGAAAAAGTTTAAACCACCCCTTACGATCCGAATGAAATTTTAATCGGTTTTGGCCAATTCATTCCGATTAACGTGTTTACATGTGACTTTTTAAATCTGATTGTGCTTCTAGTCCAATTACGATCGGATTATTAGTGTCCATGTAAACACAGCTACTGAGTGCAAAGGTAAAATACAAATATGGTGACAAATTTTTCCCATGCAAAACTTGGTTTCCCTTATTACCAGGTAACAGGGAGCATCAAACAAGTACATACAGTATAATTATTTTCCTCATACACAGCCAAGATATGTTTTGGCATCTAAGTTTGCTTCTCTATTTTTGCACACCATTGGGATAAATAATACTGTTTGTACACGAACACTTACATAAAATAGCAGCATAATTCTTAAATAAATAAATAAATAAATAAGCATCAACCATATGATCTTTCAAATGACATCAAATGTATAATTACAACTTCATTCTTTGGGCCAAACCTACCAGAGTCTGATGCTTCCACTGAGTAACACCAAATGTTGAAGAAGAAAGTGATTCCAGCTTCAAAATGGCTGCTACTGTTTTTAGCTCTGAAACATGTGTTGGTCCATTTTTGTAGTTTGTTTTATAACAGTGTGTCATACAGTGTCAGAAACATCACAGGCAAATCTGTTAGATAAGAACTGAAGAACTCAATACGGTTTGGGGTGAGTATATGATGACGTGCAGTTTACATAAATCTTTTTTTTTCCCCTCTTACGCCCCATGTGACAAAGTTAGAAGAGAAGCAGTGCTGGTATTTTGATAAAAGAATTTCAAGACATGTTTGTGGTGTTGTGGTAGTTGTGAACATGAATTAAACTGATGGGCTAAGCTCTGTGTGTGCAGAGAGAAGTATAAATTGTATAGAGAGAAACTTGGTAGTGCTTAATGGTTTTTAGCAATTGTATTTGTATAAAATTATAACTGCTCATAATGAATGTTTGTCTTCAAAACAAACATAATTTAATGCATAGGTATTACTGACTATCAACAATAGATACTGGTGTGTTCATGTGATAATATTGGTAATATGTCAAATATATTTATGAATTGATTAGGAACTGCCAATGCAAACAAAAAAGCTAATTAAGCATGTTGGTGAAATCTATGTTTTAAAAATATAATATAATATAATATAATATAATATAATATAATATAATATAATATAATATAATATAATATAATATAATATAATATAATATAATATAATATAATATAATATAATATAATATTTTGAAAAAGTATTAAAAATAAATACTTTTTTTTTTAAAGTATTCAAATATTTCTTGTTTTCTCCAGCAGTCACATATTGAAATATCCAAGAGCATAGAGAATGAAAGACAGAGAATCCTCTCTGAACATCCCGATTATTGAAGTGATATAGAATGCTGACTGATGTCTGGCTGTGCACTTTGTCCGGCTTTTCTCATTGTCATGTCATGAATGTGGACATGCTTTATAATTGGTGGATGTGTCTCTTTGGTGATATGTTGTGTTACTCCACTTCCTTGGCTACGTCCTCTTACCTGCATCCTTCCTCTACCTCTACATCTTCCTCTCCCTGTGGCTCTTGATTAATTGTTTTCCATTACACTAAACATACCAAAGTGCTTCCCTGAATTTCTTTTTATACATGTAGTTAATCTTCAGTCTTACTTTTCCTTTATAAATAGGTGTGAACAATTTTTTTAACTAAATAACATGTTTAATATAGTGTTTAAACCATGACAACAATTTATTATTATTATTATTTATAAAGATGCATTGTACAGACTGGAGTGTTGTATAGTGCATGACAGTGTATAGTTAATTGGGGAAAAAAGAGTTTAGAAGATCTGCAGTTTGTGTGTATGAGGTGAATGTTGGTTAAGCAGTTTTCCAAAAAATTTTGGTACATTAAAATACTGTGTGTGGAGTTGTGTTTAAGGTAGGAGACTTTGTATGGTAGCGATTGAAAAAAGAAAAAAAAAAAAAAAGCTGTAAAGTTGTACTAGCTTTATGACGATTTTTGAAAAAGTGAGTTTCGCACATAAAAAAAAAGGTTGTTAGCAACTGAAAAAAGAAAACCTTAAATCTTTCTGTGCAGGAAGTTTGTAAATGATGTGGAATGTGTCCAGTGTGACAGCAGGTTGGCAGGGACGACAAAAAGAATTGTAAATGATTTTGCACTGGTAGACATGATGAACAGATGCCACGCTGACTGACACCAACTACTTTCCTGCATATGTGTGTGTGTGTGTGTGTGTGTGTGCTAGTGCTTGTCTGTGCACTAAGTCTATCTTGGTGGTGTCCTAAAACAACTAATGAATAACAAAAAACAAACAGCAGAATTGAAACCCAAGTGCCACAGAGGTTCCAGAAGCAGATTAACACTCTGTGAGACAGCAGCTAACCGCCAGGCATCTGGGTCATCGCAACCACGAACCAGGGTTAGCAGTGCCCAAGGAGCCAGAGGAAGAGAGTCCGGGCCAAAGCATCTCATGTCCAGGCTTTGAGAAAAAAAAGGGAGACAGACAGAGAGAGACACAGACAGAGAAAGAGAGAGAGAGAGAGAGAGAGAGAAGCACATACTGAATGTCCCCTGCTGGTTTGAAGTCTCAGATCAGACTCAGCTGGAAACCCCAACCGAAACAAACTGGCTAATAAAACATACTACTTCTAATCTTACTGCAAGCCAAATCATGCTGGCCCAAGGAAGGACAGAAGACTGAAAACAGAAAATGAGAGAATGCTCTGGTGTTATTTGTATGCTCAAATAGCCATGCACTGTCCCTACTTTCAGGAATACTTCAGCATTTTTCAACCTAATCTCTATCCACCACATCTGTAATGTATGTGTGATTACTGCAGGCAAGATTTATGGCTTGTACTGAAAAAAGAAACAAAAACCATTTACCCGAATCTCAGTTGTAATGAAAGCCTAAGGACAGTTCCATCAATAAACATTTATGCAAAACATATTTTTGTAGAATGCTTTTAGGAATTCTTCAGTCAAATATCTTCGTAATTTAAGATCTAAATTTGCATAATTCATTCTTTCAGAGATGCAACCACTTTTTCAGTGGGAAGAAGTAGTGGTTATACATTAGCAAGCTGTCAGCATAAATGTACCTCAGTTATTGTCTAGTTTCACAAGCAAGACTGGCTTTTGCTAGAGAGTCTGACATGTTGTGCCCTAAATTTGTCCAAGAACTAACTAAAAAGGGACTAACTTTAAAAGAACCAACTTTAAAAGCAAGATGTCATTGGTGAAATTTTTTCTTTTACTTTTTTTAACTTTACAAAAAACTCTTAATAAACCTTATAAAACATATATTTAAGTTAAAAACATATATTTAACCAGTTTCCTGCTTGCTCTGAAAAGCTCAACAAGTCATGTTTTTCAAGTTTGCTTTAACTTCAGAAAGTGGTGTAAGTATATGCCCGTACCCTCAGGTCCAGAAAGCCAAACAGATTGCAGCCCTTAAGATTCTGAATCCTGTGGCCAGAAAAGTGTACCACAGGTACAGTATCACCAAGTAAATCACTTTTTACTGTATTGCTCCAATATGGTCTGATTTTAAAACTTAAGTCTTTCTGATCTTTTTTTTAAGCTGATTGATAGGATTCAGTAACGGTCCTTCCATTATATGTGAATTTTAAGTTAATAGGTTTTCCAATTAAATCTGATTATAGGTAAGAGTGGAGAATTTTTTTCTGTGGTAATCACATATACACTACAGATGCTGTAGATAGATATTGGATTTAAAGACACCAGGGTATTCCGTTAATACACTACATGTAGACTGTCAGCATGAAATAGCTGGTGAGATATACACTTCTCATCCATAACATCTACAGACTAATGTGTAGTTGGTGTGCAGTATTAATGCACGCTCGTTTGAAAGGGCACTTTTTCGTTTACATGTGTTCTTGCTCAAGCTACACTAAACACTTCCCAGAAAAGCCCTTCCAAGCAAGACTCGGTCTAAACATAGCACTGTGAATATTTAATCATCTCATCTATAGGTCGTGACCTCTGTAGCACACATGCCACATGGTGAACTCCAACAGCTCATACACTGAGCAGGAAAGGTACATTTCGTCTTGAGTGATATTAATAGCATCAGTACAGCTACTCCAACCCACACACATTTCCAGAAGTGTACACACACATACACACACACACACACACACACAAAATGTAGCTCTGTCGGGGGATGCTCTGCCCTTGGTAGGGGACTTTGGAAAAGCAGAGTTGTCCTTTTGTCCTTGATTGGGAGGCTGTTAGAGGCACAGCATCAGAGCTCCTATTTCTGCCAGAACTCTCTTCCTAATTAGCCAGTTTGCTTGCTTTAAACCAAAGTTATCGTCCCTGCTGAGATTATTACCATTAGCTTATAGAGACACACAAAAACACATTCACTGCTGGGTGTATATGAAGTGACAGACAGCAGGAGGTTTAAACACTGTTTTTTTTTTCCTTGAAATTAGACAAGTCAAGTCTAGCCTGATGTCAACACCACTCAAAATATGTGCAGATCATTATCTGGGATATGATTTACATGACTTCATGGATACATTTCCCTGTGGGTTTATGACATCTGTGTCTTCTTTCTCTTTAATCATCACTATTACTTTTGATTGGAGAGTTGTTTAATGTAATTGGTTTATCCATTAATAATTCTGCTTAAAGTATAAAATGAAAAAGAACTGCAGACTTCTACAATATGGTACATGTTATGGTACAAAATATGGTACCTGTTCATCTCTCTGGTCTAATAAATGGTAATAACCAGAATATTTCAGACAAGTTGTAAGAGAAGTTAGTTCCTGTTATCACTCCTGATATAACAGCTACAAACTGTTGCCTCACTACCCTCTCTTTTTTCTGTCTCTTGAAATTAAAACTGCAGCTTGTCATATTAGTGAGAAACTGGAAAGAGCAAAGTCTTCTGTCCGGAATACTCTCCCGACTCTCTAAATTTCGATTTCCTACACTTGAGCCAAACTCAAATACATCCACCCAGTTGCCCCACCAATCCCATACACCTGAAACACCACCAAAGTAGTTTGAAGTTTGATTAAGGTGGTATTTTTATTGATACAGTATATATTGCATGGAATGATTTAACCATTGTTCAGCACACTGGGGCTGTGTTTTTTCTAATAGCTATTAGAAGTGGCAACATGCAATTGTTTTAGAGAACGGTGTGTGGTTAGCCACTGTTCTGCAGAAAGATTGAGTGAGTAGAAATAACAGATGGCAAAGGGAGATCTCTTTCTATAGAGGATATTTAGAGTGCTATTTATTGGGATATGATGGGTGTGTCCATTGTACACCTATGGCCTATTTTCTTTGGTCCAGATCCAGAGCAGTGCTGTGATAGGTTATGTTTGTCTTTTTCAGGCAAACTTAAGTTTTTAATAAAGTCATGCTGCCATTATTAATCTGCATTTGTTGAATCTTGTTAAATATGTAAAAAAAAAAAAATCTAAGTCTGTTCTCTGACCTTTTCAGATGTGGATGATATTATAATCTTATACCATAAAGTGCTATAGGTTGTGACTTAAAACCAAATATTAAGAAAGAATATTTAAAAAGTGTGTTTGAGTTTTAGCTCAAGAAGAGCAATAACATTTGAGTGTACAAAAATGACAGCTCTAATTTACCATGTGTGCTTAATGATGTTCCACTTTTTTATAGAGAATCAGCCACATAAACATGCTATATGACAAGTACTAATGAGTTCTCAATTTATCCACATCATTAAATAGTAATGTATTGCTTGGTGACAGGGCATGTGGGAAGATAACAGATGTGACAACATGAGAGTTTGCGATTAAATCAGGATAGGAGAGACCCGAGAGAGAGCAAAGTCACGATCGGGATCTCTGCTGTGATTGTTAGCTGCACCTGTAAATTCTATGCATGCATGAATTAAAATCTGGCCTTAGGCTTCGTATTAATTGCGTATTCCTCGATGCTGGTGTGGAATGAGGATGTCTTGGTGAGTGACTCATTTGCTGTGTTTGAGCTATAGGACCAATGATGAAACAGCACAAAAATAGAGAAAATTGGAAGTCTACCTTTCAGTCTCTCTCTCTCCACTTATCTATACACTTCCTTTAATACACAGCTTCAGCTTCTGATTAAGAACATCCATAGCCCCATTCCACCAGTCTTTCTATGGCTTAAAAACACTTTTAAACATTACACACTGCACCTTAAATTGCACTAGTGGAGAATTTGTATGTCATTACTCTTCAGAAGCAAATGACAGCCCTTGTGCTGCTGATGTACCTAATATTCATATGCCCTAACAAATCTCTCAAAATAGTTCATTAGATGTTTTATGGGTCTTCTTCCCATGACTAAAAACTACCCCAGACAGATATAACAGCATTTCTAGCATTTCTGATGTCTTGAAAACTTATCGCACGGACGTTTTATTCGGATTATTAATACTATTAAATGCTTTGTGAAATAAAATGTTTGTCACCCTCCTCCAGTTTCCTGCTTAGTAGAAGTTTCTAGAAGCTGTATCTAGGACATGGGGAAAGCACCAGAGCTCTGGGATTCGACCATGTGATCATGGCTCAGAAGAGGCCCGTAGGCACACCAAGCCTGGGTCAAAACAGGCATTTACAAAGTCACTATATTTCAGCCGAAACAGTGTGGTGAAGGATACAACCAAGACTGAGTGTGCCAACATTTATTCTTCATTTCTGAGCAATTAAAAGCGTCATGTCAAATTTGACAGCTCATGTACAACAGTTTTTACAACAAGCTTGTAATATGCTCATATAAAATTAATGAGCAATATATAGTCAGTATTCTGGCTTATTAATATAGTGTGAAAGAAGAACACGAATCTCATTCCAAGTAGGCACACATGCAAAATTATTCATAATTGGTCTGAGATTTCTCATCCAACAGTCGACAATTATATGGTCACTGTGTGAAACCTTCTCACATTTGATTAAACCTGCCAGGGAGAATGAGAAGTAATGACAGTAATGACTGTACTGATTTCCTGTACAGAGCTCTCTGGTACTATATCACATATAACGTAAATAATTTGTTTCAGAAACAATCTCATACCGCCACCTAGTGGAAGCAGAAAGCGCTCTATAAGGTGAGCTGGTTTAGTAATGTAGGTTTACATTGTGAGTTATACAGCTGGTTTCACAGCTCTGGATTGCCAAGTACCCACAAAAGCATTAATAAATGACACAACTGTGAAAGGAAAAGAGGCATAAATAAGTAATCAGTATTTTTATTGCATCCAAACACTGGATTTAAACTCCAGCAGAGCAATAACAGAAACCAATTATCTTTCATAAATAAAGGTAATTCACATGAAAACATACAGGAACTAAGACTAATGTGATTGCTATGTACAGACACGTGGCTCAACCCTTGAGTTTGATCTAAATTTGGAGACAACAGCAACCTGATGCAATGGGACTGAACTATGTGAACGTCATTTGGAACAAACGTGGGAGCATCATTATTTTAAAGATATGACAGTCAACTAGAGCTGGGCGATAAATATTTGATCAAAATTAAAATTATGTAGAAAAAATTTTTTTTCAAAGATTTATCCAAGAGAATATTTAGTCATGTTCAACATAAGTTAAACATAGTAAATAATATACAGATGGTTCAGTCCACAAGCTCTGTCTCGTTTCTATTTTCATTGGTTTCTGCCCACAGGCTTGCTCTGATTGGCTACCACACCAAGAGTTAGACAACAAGACACTGACATTGTGCTTGAGAGGTAAATGTTAGTTTCATGGCAGCTGCACTGCTATTAACAATGCCAAATTTTCTACAAATGTTGGTATCTGCAGAAATTTCAATTATTGCCCAGCTCTATTTTGAACCCTTAATTTGGCAAATGAGATACTAATATATACACACGGTAAACAAGTGACAACTCAAAAGACACAGCAGACACATATATACATTAAAAATAACCCCAATAATGTTTGTGTTTGCTGATATGAATGCAGAGTAAGAAGGTGGTCAGAGCAGTAAGAAAGAAATAAGAACTATAATCACATTTACACTGTTTTTTCCTTTTCTTTAATAAAAAAGGTGAAAAGATTATAGCGGTCCCATGTCACCACATGAATCTCTGCACTGCAGGGCTATCAGGCCACTGGAATGTCTTCTGGATGAAGATGTAGATCGTCGCAGCATTGACTGCTGTATACAGAGCAAATTCAAGCAGCAGTCTGGGGAGGGATGAAAGAGGGACATGGATGCGGTACAGCAGATATGGCAGGATAAAATAGCGGAACTCAAGAAGCTTCTGCGGAACCGTAGCTGCCACCAGACACACGCAAAATGCCAAGATCCAAAACAGCGACTTGGAATTCAGTGTGTCCATAAAGTTCCATGCTGCAAACATATATGCAGGAACGAGGAGGAAGCGAACCAGCTCATGCTTCTGGAAAATTCTCTTCCATACGTAGAAGGGAAAATGCCTGTTGTCCGCTAATAAGTACTTGTGGACAAACGTGAACTTCCAGACCAGGAACAGAGACAGAGCTGTGATCAGGAGAAAGAGGAAAGGATGCCTCCGGAGAGACTGCACAAATCTAACAAGCCTGTGGTAACAAAGGGATATAGGAAGGGAGAAGATCAACGTGAAGGAGAAGAAATAAAACAGCTGAGGGGCGTTCAGGCAGGCTTCATGACTGGTCCTGTCCCCAACCACAATCCCATCATTCAACACCACAAAGACAACAAAGCCCAAAGCGACTACACCATAAGGCCAGGTTGATAAAATCACACTCTTTATGTTGACTGGCGATGTGAGGTATTTCAGTAAAAAGTGCGCTAGTCTCATCACACTGCTAAGCTGCAATGAGATCTGCGATGACGATTTCTCATCCCTCTTTTTCGACTGTTCCACCCTCCAGGCCTCGTCCATTTTCTGAGCCACGACCGTCCCGGCACAGAAAGCCACCCAGATGATGTTGGTCTGGCGGAACAGGATGGCGCAGATGCCCAGCAGAGCTGAAGCTTTGTGGCACCTGTACAGACACATGAGGTAGGCGAAGAGAATGAAGAAGGTGGAGCCGGCGTCTGTGTAGTAGAGGAATGTGAAGAAGTAGAGCACTGGGAAGGAGGACAGAGCCAGAGCAGAGAGCACACGCCGTCCAGTCGCACGGGACTACAAGAAAAAAAGAGAGGGAAACACTGGGGTGAGAACAAGGACACTTAATATATTAGGGTCCAAAAGTATGAGGCTAATCCTGCTTTTATGTAATCGCTTAAGAAATGTGAATGCAGATTTATACCAATTCTCAAATCTGATTGGTCAGAAGGTGTTGATTAATTTTCTCTAACAGCAGCGCCAACTGTTATTGAAATCACAGGTTTAAATGAATAGACTGGTTCTAACATCCTATTGTTTCTATAGCAACAACTCCTTCACATGGGCTTATGGCAGACCCTGCATATTATGAAAGGATAATCATAAATGGATTAAACTGTGTTATTTCACAAAGAAAAAAAATATAGTTGTTGATATGGTGAATTTTGAAAGGAGTCTTGTGCGTCAGCACTTTTTAACAGTCTTTTAAGTTTTCCACAATGGGAAAGTTTTCAGGACTGAGCATTTTTTTTTTAACTTAAAAAAGAGAGTGTGGTGAGCAGATACAATATCAGTGATAACAGGAACTAACTTTAGACAACATTAAATGTAACTACGAACAGTTACGTAGATAAAAGCCCAATGTGTCATTCAGTAATAAATTAAAAATTGTAATCCCCGGCAAACTGCTATGGTATAAGTGCAGTAAAACACTTTGGGACATGCTGTTGGACAGATGGATTTTTTATACTCTCATAAGGAATAATGGAACAGAAAGAATAACGGTAAAGATAAATACCTTGTCCTTGGGGTGTATTTTGCAAATGAGGAGATAGAGGATGTAGAGATTGCCACAGTTGAAAAGCACGTTGATAAAGCGCAGCATGGCAGTGGAGCACAAGGCTGTTCCTGTCCAACCCACCAACCACATGACCGGTTTAATCACTCCGACCGACAGCAGGTACAGACCAGGCAGCGTGGTGATCATAGGGTCCCACTGAGGAAAACACCAATGCCACTATTTACCAACACAGCCTGAGAAACATCCAGAAACTCTAAGAGTGTTCAGGCAAGACACTCCAGGCAGAAATGACAATTTTTCATCATGTCAATTATTTTTCAGTTTTTTAAATTACATTTACAACATGTGCTCTTTAAACTGTAGTAATAAACCTATCAAAGCGTTTGAAGAAGGCTTTAAGCTCCGCCTACTTGGAGCAATCACATCATGACTTATATCCCTGAAAAGGCTGTTTCCTGATTATAAATATCAAATTGTGTGTCATTCTGATAAGCATGCCATGTAACTAGGGTGGGAACACATTAAACCACTTTGGTGTTTTAAGACGCTTCAGTCAAAATCAGTTTTTTCTATGTTCAGAAGCAAAAATCTTTAGTATTACAAAAAAAAAAAAAGTATAATATTTTACATGTTCATTCCTATTCCTAATTAGAAGGATATTACAATGTTGATTTTTGGTTAATTTACATTATATTTTATACTAAAAATGGCATAAAAATATTTTTTATAACAGTGCATGATAACTAAACAACAAAGAAATGAGTCTTGAGTCTTTGTGTATTCTCTCTGCGTGTGAGTGGGTTTCCTCTGGGTTCTCCAGTTTCCTCCCACCTCTGAAAAACATGCCAGGAGGTGGACTGGTGACTCAGAAATTACCCCTAAGTGTGAACGCGTGTGTTTGTGTATTTGTGCTTGTGTGTGTGTTTGGTGCCATGCAATGGACTGACATCCCATTCAGGGTGTATTCCGGCTTTGTGCAGCGTTCCCAGGATAGTCTCCAGATCCACCGTGACCGTGACCAGGATAAAGCAGTTACTGAAGAAATGTTTGAATGAGATGATATTCCAAACAAACCTTTCTGTTTGTTGAGAGAGTGTCATCACAGTGAAATGAATATTTTTATATTATCTTATTACATCAAAAGACTGGATTTGTGGTTTTATTAAACCAATTTTTTTTTTAAAAATCCATATATATATACAGTACTGTGGAAAGTCTTAGGCACTTTCCACAGTATGAAATTTGTTATAATGCTTCTGCGTTATTGAGTCAGTACAAAAAAAGCTTTTTATTTCCAACAAAAATGAAATCTTACAGAAAGATTCTTGTGTGTCAGTAAAGAAAGCAACATATTACTTAACAGACCACTTTCCAGACAAATAAACATAATGAATCCTGCTGGGTTTTGCATGCAAAACAACAAACAAACAAACAAACAAGTGCAACAGTCAAAGTCTCCGTGGCAGATTCTGCAAGATGCTCGATAAAACGTATCAGCTAATTTCTTTATAAAACTGCACAAACTCTCCCAGAGACTACTGATGCATTTTTAAGCAAAGGGGTTGTCACACCAAATATAGACTTTGTTTTAGTTTATCACTGTTTAATGCTCTTTACAGTATTTTAATGCAGAAACGGTTTCATTATTTTTTAAGGCATCTTTTACAGCATTTCTTTGTATGCACAGTACTGTATATACTTTTTCCAATATAAAGGATGTTTAGAAAATGAATATGAGCAATCAGTTGGTATCTAATGATATCTTTTAACTTATTAAACATTGCTTAGAAGAACTGTATTAAATAATTACCCATTCAGCCCTTATTCAGCTGCAGTGTCTTGCTTTAACCAGTGTAGATGTTGCACTGCAATAACAATGAATAAACTAGTATCTAGGAAATAAAAAGAATAAATCCCTAATAAAGACAGCTAGGGTGAGTTAGATAACAGGAGTGTTGTAAACACATGTACATGTAGACCTGTTTCAGGGAGGAAGAGGATATGAGTGTGTGTGTGCGTGTGCGTGTGTGGGTGAGTGAGTGAGTGTTTTACCTCATTAAATTTCTCTTCACAGTATTTCTGAGCTTGTGGAACGTGAAAGATCTCGTCCATGTACGACTCTCTTTGCTCCTGGGTGATTTTAGAAAAAAGAAGACATGATATTAAAAAATTTGTGCTACAAACAACAGGGAAGATGTAGCCTTCAAACCTTTCCATCTTTTTTTTTTTTTTTTAATTATTGTTATTATTTTATTTTAGAACCGGAACAGAATAACAACAATAACATCAGCTTTCACTACTTTAACTACAGTATCGCTGCAGCCCTGCTATTGAAACTGCCTGCTACTTGTCTGTGGCTAGGGCGGGTTTAGGGTTGTTTTCCAAATGGCTCAATTTTTTAAATATAGTGCACTATACAGGTCGTAAGATTATTACTTTACACCCTACGGAGGGAGGAAGGAGCCATTTGGAATGCAGCACTTGCATTGTACTAATACTAGGAGCGTCACGTTATGTGCGTCTGACGTCATTTTCCATCGACTGGGAAACGTCCCAAATCGCATACTTGTGCACTATTCTACGCCACTTTGTAGTATAAATAGTGTAAGTAGTGTATTCACACCGAATATTCCAACAAGAAGTGCACTTTAAGTACCCGGATGAAGTTATTCAACTGGAAAAAACCAAGTGTGGAAAGTGTGGAATGTTGGACACTTCATGTACTCAACGGTCGCAGCTTTGCTTACGTAGTGGAAGAGGGGCGGGGCTACCAGGCTCAAATTTGCTCAGAATAAAAAAAATAATAATAAAATAAAATAAATGAGAGTGTGAAAACGTCAGTAATTGAATTTCTTTATTTTTAGTGTTTATGTTATGTTATATTCCATTGGAGACGATACTACCCTTATAAAATCCATACACTGGACGGTAGAGTACATAGTGCATAGTGTATAGTACGTCATTTGGGACACAACTTCAGTTCACTGGTCCAACCGTTACCACTTTTCCGGGTAGCTATTGTAGCTTTTACTAAGACGTTCCGACTGAGGTTACGTGTTGGACTTTTGGCTGTTAATTTAATAAAGTAACTTAATTACGTGAATAATGGTTGTTTAATTTTTATTATAGTTACAATTTTATAATATAAAATGGAGTCGTGTAGAGTTACGCACCTGGAAAGTTAATAGTGCTTATGGTGTCACAATATTATTATCCCCCCCTGCTGTATCTCGTGTAGTCAGGCTGAGACAGTTGGGAGAGCTTCAGGTTCTTCACCATGCATTTAAGCAGTGGTTTGGAGCTGTTTCCGGAGTTCGCCGTGACTCAGTTGCTTTTCAAAGATGTTAAAAACTGTGCAGAATTGAGAAAGATGGCAATGGAGGGGAAAATAGCCGGCGCCTTGATAAACCCTTCCATGGTAAGTGTTTAGACACACAGCTCAATATATAGCAGAGTGGAGGAGAAGCCATTTCATGCTCCTCATACTTCACCTGTTTGAGATTATCCTTAAATATTTACTGGGAAATATATAGGAATATGTACAGGTGAGTGGAGTCCAATTTACAATTAAGAAGAATAAGAAAAGAAACAAAAGAAAAAAGCCAACATGAACCTCTCAATGTCCAGATCTGAGTTAGAACAGAATTGTCAGGAATAAAAATAGAGCAAATATTCAAACAGGTCTGAAAAGCTGTTCAGAGTAAGCTACAAGGCAGTTACAAATCACATTCAGAAAAGGAGAAACTTCAGCAGATCAGTATCTTTACCTCAACTGTATGACTATTACTGTGTGTGTAATGAAGGAACATCTGTGAAACCTAATACGGAACATGTATTGTTGCTTTAAAGTAAAAGTCTTAATAGGAACCTTTGCACTTAGTTGTACCTGTTGCTGATTAGTTTACACAAGTCAAAGGGCTGAACAAAAAAGTCTTTATTGTAACATATACATATAGAGTACAGTAAAAATGTTTTTCTTCTCATATCCCAGCACTTGTAAGGACATTGGAGTTAGAGTGCAGGGTTAGTTGCAATGGTACAGCACTCCAACAGTAGCAGCCTGGAGATGCTGGGGTTTAAACTCACAACCTTCTGCCCAGAGCCTTAACCACTCAACCACCACTGTCCCATTGCTGTTGTAATTCTCTTTTTAAATCTGTGAAACCAAATGGGCTGAGTTGAGTGTAAACGTAGCAGAGATCACATATAAATGCATGTATGTACACTCCTGAGGGGCGAAAATGGGTCAAGCCCAAAATGGCAAGCTTTTAATGGTCTTAACAACAAACCATTGGTCAGAAAATGAGCAAGAATTAAACAGATGCATTCCTGAGAGCTCCTGTGCCACCATTTGCTCGTTTACTTTTGCTGCAGTGAACTGTTTGAGGAAAAGCTAGAAACAGGGAAATTCACTTATATAGTCTTCTTATATGCAAAGTATACAAATCATGATAATGATTAATGTAATGTTTGATGTAAAATTCAGACTAGCACATGTCTGGGTGTACAAAATTTTCCAAAAATATCTTCTGGGATGTTTTTTCCTTGAAAGATTAGTCATTATTTGGTTATCTGCCACACCTGATGCAGCCCAACAACCACCACAAGGCTTAAACATTTAAAGAAATCAAAGGGAAAAGCTCCCATACTAAGCTCCTTTATCTATTTGTTTAATTCTTGCTAATTTCCTGACCAATGATTTGTTGTTAAGACCATTAAAAGCTTAATCTTTTGCCATTTTGGGCTTGGCCCATTTATTTTGCCCAGCACTGTATGATTTGACTTGCTCTTTCTCTGTGTGAAGGTGCTGGATCCCTTCCAAACTGTACTAGCAGCAAATAAAGCAGTTCACGTGCAGAAGATAGGAAAAATGAAGACAAGGAGCTTATACTCTGAAATCATCTTCAACCTTTCACCAACAAACAATGTAAGTGGTGTCTCCCTACTACATGGCTAGAGCTTAGCTCAAATATTGGTTTGGATTTGTGTTCGCTATAAGATTTACATTTATCTAACCAATGACACAGAACCATATCCACCAAACTACCTCTGCCAAGTTGTAATTATTTTTCTCCCGACTTCTGCACAGATCTCTGAGGCTTTTAAACGGTTTGGGATCTCAGACAATGACAATGCAGTTCTCATTGTCCTGGTTCATAACAAAGAGGAAGCATACAATAAGGATGATGTCCTGTCTAAGGTGGACGGCCAGCAAATCCCAGCTGATCAAATGTCCACGCTCAGTGATCTTCCCAAGATTAAAAAGGTTTGATTCATTTTAGATGCACTCTTTCCTATAATCTCACTTCTGTACCAGGATATAACCTGACATGAGTTTAGTGTCTCTGAGCATAAAATCCTAATCCTGTCTTTGCTTTTGTCATTTCAGGTTTACAAAGTTGCACCCCAAGAGGAAAAGTGTGGAAGTGTTTTGGATGCTGTTATCTGCAGAATGGCTGCTAAGGATGTTGTGTAGCTTACTTTCTATTATGTCAAAATACCTGTTATATATTTATTTCTGTTTAAATGTTAGAAGATCAAATCAAAGAGCTCCCAGCATTGTGCTTTTATTTCTGAGAGCACTGTGACAAAAGTGGAAAGATATAAGTGTTCAGTGTTTTGTGTGGGGGGAAAAAAGGAACCTTTATTGCAGGTGTCATTACCTCTGATGGTTTAGGGCACAGGTACCCAACCCTGTACCCAACCCTGTACCCAACCCTGTACCCAACCCTGTTCTGCACATTTTAGTGTTTTCTCTGCTCAGGTTGTAAACATGTGCTGTAGGGGTTCACTGCTCATGCCAATTACCTGGATTTGATTCCTTTGTTAGCTTAACTTTGTTTCCCAAAGTGAGGTGGAAGCAAAATAGTCAAAATATTAAAACTACTTTATTGACCAAGTAGTGGAAATAAACAATACATTGTCTTTTTTTTTTTCTTAACAATTTTGACTTGTTTGGGTAAGTTGGAGAAGAGTCATACAAGTGTACAGAAGGTCCCTGCAGGAGTACAGATAAAGTGTCTCAGAGTGTCTGAATGTTACTCTTTTCTCCCGTTCCTACACATTAATAACTATAGTTTGTACAGCCCTGGTTATACATCCTTCCCTACAGGAGCTCGTTCATTTTAATGAGAGCAGAAATGTAGAGCTTCAGCTGTGTAATGGGTGCTCGTGTAGCTCGTCCCAGTGAGCTCTGACAGAAAGGTCAGACACGCTCAAATTGCATCATAATTCTTTCATCCAGGAAATCCTCCAGAGTTCTGGTTTCAGCTGTCAGTACAACGTCTTCATCCAGGAAGGTTATGCAAAATGAGCTTCTCTGACCTTTTTTTTTTTTTTTTTGTCAGAGCTCACAGAGCTTGTGGAGCTACACAAACACCCATTACACAGGTAGAGAACATTGTTAATTAAAAAGAGAGGATATATGCAATGCTAAAGAACACAGTGGACTTGAGGTCCATGGTGATTTTTTTAATGAGGTGATTTTTAATCACTCAACAAAATAGTCAACCTTTAATGTCTTTGTAAGTGACTGATCTTGTATAGTTGATTGTATACAGTTTCTACTGAAATGTCATTTTTCAGTTGGCAAACTTCCCAATAAGTTGGCCAGTCTTCACAAACAGACCCTGCTGGTATGGAATCTAGTACACAAACAAGGTTTCGCTGCTCAGATACTTAAATAAGGAAACAATAATGAAGTGATTTTTAATCACTCAACAAAATAGTCAACCTTTAATGTCTTTCCAAATGATTCTTGTAAACCAAGAAATTGGTTTCAGAATGTATTATTGTATAGTTAAGCCCTGGCAAAGTTTCAGCTGACAATTAACATGCAGGATGGCTCACTGGGTAGCCACACACACAGCCACCTCACAGCTCCAGGGTCTCGGGTTTAATGCTGTGGCATTTTTCATGTTCTCTTCGTGTTTGCATGGGTTTCCTTCAGGTACTGTCTCCAATAATCCTAGCAACACTGGGCACAAGGCAGGAGAATTCAACCCGAATGGGATGCCAGTCCATTGGAGGGCACCATTCACACACACGTTCACACCTAGGGGCAGTTTATCTTAGCCAATCCTGTATCTATGTATGTTTTTAGAAAGTGGGAGGAAATCAAATAACCCAGAGTAAACTCAATGAATCAAGAGGAGAACACGTGACACTCCACTTAGACACTAACTCAAGCTCAGGTTCAAACCCTGGATCTGTGTGGTGGCAGTGACGGCTGCGCTGCAGTGACGGCTGCTCTGTGTGTTGATGGCACTCGGGTGTCACAGAGGCCCGGCATCACAATGAATCCAGCAGCTCGTCCAGCTCTGTTTCGAACTGATTGCGGGGATCAGGTTTATTCACTTTTTTACTGATGAAACTGGACTTGTCTTTTTGTTTCATTCCCTCACTTGTGGATGTCACCTCCACTTCGTCTTTTTCTTCATCTCTCTTTCTTTGCCTCCTTCTGTCTTTTCTCCTCCACTTTTCTTTGTTTTATCTCAGCCTCTTTGTGCTTTCTTTCATCTACAAGTCTCTCTCTCTCCTTCTGCTCTTTCAACTGCCTCCCTTCTTTTCTTTTCCTCTTCCCCTATCTCCTCCATCCTCTCTGTCTCCTCCCTCTCCTTCTGGTCTTTATCACTCACTCTAGTGGCCATATTCTTTTCTTTACTGCTAACCTGGGCTCTCTGATCCTGTATCTCCTGTCTCTTCAGTGCCAACTTTTTTCCTCTTCCTTCTTTTTTAAAATTTTCTGTGCCTTTTTGGCAAAAAAGAGACATGGGTTAGCCTTATTTAAAGCAACGTTTTTAACGATAGCATCATTTATTAAGATAAAGAATACAGTCAAAAAGAAAGTACAACCCCTTCAATTCTATGGTTTTATTTATCAGGGCCTAAATAAAAATTGTGTGGTCCTCACCTACTTCTATAAACAACAAATAACCTCAAGTGAAAAAAAAAAACAGATTTCAACATGTAGTCATTTTTTCCAAAAAGTAAACCAACATTCAGAAACCAGGTGGAAAAAAATAAGTACACCCTATAATTCAGTAACATGTAGAACCACCTTTAGCAACAATAAGTTGAAATAAAGGTTTTTGGTAGGAGTTTATCAGTCTCTCACATAGTTTTGGAGACATTTTGACCCGTTCTTTACAACATTGCTTTAGTTCATTGATGATTGATGGCATTCACTTATGCACAGCTCTGTTAAGATCCCGCCACGGCATCTCATTGAGGTTGAGGTCTTTGACTTGCCCATTCCAACACCTTGATTTTTTTTTTCTTTTTTAGCCATTCAGATGTCGATTTGATGGTGTGTTTGGGATCATTGTCCTGTTGCACGACCCAGTTTCGGCCCAGCTTAAGCTGCTGGACAGATGGCCTCAAATTTGTCTCAAGAATATTCTGGTATAAAGTGGAGTTCGTTGTTGTCTCATTGACAGCAAGTTTCCCAGTTCTTGTGGCTGCAAAACAAGCTCAAATCATCACCCCGCTACCACCATGCTTGACAGTTGGTAGGAGTGGCTTGTGGTGATATGTTTGGTTTTCGCCAAACATGGCGCTGTGCCTGATGACCAAACATCTCCACCTTAGTCTCAGTTCACTTTAATTTTATTTGTATAGCTCTTTTAACAATGGCCTTTGCCACAAAGCAGCTTTACAGAAATATATAAATTCAGGATGTAAGTTTTAAACTTGTAAATTTATCCCAAATGAGCAAGCCAGAGGTGACAGTGGCAAGGAAAAACTCCCTGAGACGATATGGGGAAGAAACCTTGAGAGGAACTAGACTCAAAAGGGAACTCATCCTCATGTGGGTGACACGGATAGTGCAATTATAAATAATTCCCTTCTATAACTGTGTACTACATGGTCAAAAAGTGCAATTGTGTAAACAGGAAATTCATTATGGTTTTCAGTTGAAGTCTATTTTGTAGTCTCATCAGTCCAAAGGACTACCCGGTTTACCTGGTTTCTAATGTGAGTTTAATTTTTTGGAGAAAATGACTACATATTGAAATCCGATGTGTTTTGTGTTGTCACCTGAAGTTATAGAAGTGAGGTGAGGACTACACAATTGTTTTTTTTTGTTTTTTTTTTCATTTATTCTTAATAAATAAAAACATTGAAGAATTGAAGGAGAGTGTACTTTCTTTTCCCCATGACTATATATAATACATTATTAATTCACTGTTGTTAAGGAATCAAATGTATTAGATAGACGTCTAATAAATTGATAAGAACTTACCATTTATTTTCTTTTTTTGGAAGATACTGACAGTGATTAAGAAAAATTAATAAGAAAAAAATCATCTCTTTGGTCGCCTGTCAATCACGAAATAGTTCAATGGAAAACTTGACACTGGTTTATTGGATCTACGTCATCAGAGGGAAGACCATTGGCTGCAGGGTCGCAAGTCCTCCGTGTTAACGTCCACACACTGCGGTCGCATTTAGGACGCGGAGGTGTGTGTGTGTGTGTGTACGCTGTTGTTATTAGGCTAGCTGTCTACACCAGAAAGAAACCAGCCCCCTGTTTCACTAACTGATATGTTCATAATGAATTGCAAACGTTTTCATCATTGCAAACCTTCTGACAGGAAGTGTAGCTGCTTTATTAAAATGACTGCTGCAGTGGCGTCTCAACAGCCTGCAGGGGCTATTTTTGTTTGTTTTGTTGTTTGAAATGAAGTGAAATGTGGCGACCCATTCTCGGAATTTGTGCTCTGCATTTAACCCATCCAAGTTTTTGTTTTTAGGTTTGCAGTTCTCTAGCCTTTTCTGCTGCGGGGAGCGGGTGGGGGTTCAGTGCCCTGCTCAAGGGTCTCACCTCAGTCGTGGTATTGAGGGTGGGAGAGAGTGCTGGTCATTCACTCCCCCCACCTACAATCCCTGCTGGACCTGAGACTCAAACCCACAACCTTCAGGTTCACCTTCGGGTTGCAAGTCCGACTCTCTATCCATTCATCAATGCTAACCAGGTTTTGCTTACTATGCAAAAGAGACACACTGAATATACCAAATTCTCAAAATACGCGGTTATAGTTCACAGGAAAATATAGCGATTTTTTTTTCTGCTCAGGGAGTGTAGCTAATGTGCCAAGAGTGCAACTGAAAATATAAAATATATACTGTACAGTGGGGTCCAAATGTCTGAGACCACTTAAAAAAAATGGAAATAAACAAAGTTTTAGAATTTTGAAAATGTTTTAAGGTTTGTTTTTGGTTAGCCAGGAAAGTTTTTACGAAAATAGAATGTTGTTTTTAGGTTTGCAGTTCTCTAACGTTCCCCTAATGTTCCCTTAACATCATGCACACTGTAAGCTGTATAGATCATTCATCAAGCAAATAGATATGGTGCTGTCTCCTGTGTGAAATTGTCTTTTCCCTATAAACCCATTTGGGAAACAATACACTTCTACAGTACATAAATAAGAATGCACTAGGCTTTATTCAGCTTCAGTAACTGCTTTATCCTTGTCATGGTTGTGGTAGATCTGGAGTCTATACTGAGAACACTGGACACAAAGCAGGAATAGACCCTGAATGGGACACCAGTCTGTTGCAGGTAGCCACACACACACAAACACACTGAGTAGTCAGTGCCATCAAGGGATGTGTTTTGGGACACAGGGAGAACCCGCAAAATTCGAGAGCCCATGACAGAACCCCAAAGTTGGTGGGAACAACACTACCACAGTGCCCCTTGGCTTCGTTTATGTTAGTGTTATTTTAAAAGAGAAGGCATCTGAAATCATCTGTACCTCAGGAAAGCAGTGAAATATCAATACCTTGCAGGCTCATAAACAATAGTCAGCATAATATATTCACTTATGGTAGAGCCATAAAAAACTGTAAAAATATGGAAAAAAGTGAAAATGTACAAAAAAAACATTAGACTTTGATGTATATAATTTACCTTTATAAATTTACTGATGAATAGCACAGTGTCAGTTGGGTTGTTTCTTTATATGCTCATAGCATGAAGTCGTCATTCCAACAGAAAAGTATGTCAAAATCCTTAGAATATACAGAAAGCACAACAGGATGATTGCACATACAGGTCTGTATCGGATACACTCTCTTAGGAAATTGCAAGTTCAAATAGCAGCAATGCTATAGCTAGGGCTGTAGTCAAGACCACCGGTGTCAATTCCAAGACCAGGACTAGCTGAATTAGAGCCAAGATTAAGTCTTAAGGGGGTCAAGGCCAAGTTAAGATCGAGACCAAAAACCATCAAATCATCAAATCCTTTTTGAGGCCAAACATTTACTTCAACTAGTTGGCTTCATTCATGCACTCATTCTTGTGCAGATTAGGCTGTTTTTTCCTAGAAGAAGGAATTATTTCTTGTCAAACTTTATGAATATGAAAGGAAAGGACAACATGAACATTATTTTTACAAACTTTTGGTCAAGAACAAGACCATTGCCAAATTCTGAGACAAGTCCAAGTCCAACTGCCAATAAGTCAGGGACAAGTCCAAGTCAATACAGAAAAAGTCTCTTGACAAGACTCGAGTCCTACAGCCCTAGCTATAGCCATTCACAGCCAGGAGTGTAACAGCATAAGTGTTCCTGATCTCTAGGTGGGAAGGATGACCTTTCTTTCCTCCATGCTGGTGAAAGAGATACTACCTGGCAGTGAAAGTGGTATGTGTGTGGTTCTTAGGAAGGTCAAATGGTTACAGGAACATGACTATAGGAAAAGTGAGAGCTCAACCAGTTTACTTGCAGATATTCCAGGTGAGAATTAGTGGGGGAAAAAAAAAAAAAAAACATAAACTCAGAAATTTGGTATAACCACTTTGTTTATTTTATTATGCAACCAACTAATTTGATTTTAGTGTTTTCCATGTATGAAAAATAATGATGTTGATTTGGCTCTGTCAGGTAAGTCTTCATCCACTCCTCAAAAATCTTTAAAAGTCTCAACAGGTAATACATTAAGCTAATCAAAGACAGAGGTATTGTGTAAATCAGTCCGGGAAGCTGGTAAGCTCTTCTTTGCTGATGTTCCCTCCACTCAGGATTACCACAACGGTCCTGCCAGTAATGTCTGGTATTCTGTTGTTAACGAGGGCAGCAAAGGCAGCGGATCCTGAGGGTTCCACAACTAGACCGGCTTTGTAGAGAGCAGAAACGGCAGACTTGATTTCATCATCAGTCACCAACACTATCTCGTCCACATACTTCTGACACATCGAATATGGCAGGGCACCTAAAAAAAGGAACATAGAGAACACACACCATTTCTACAGTGTACAGTGATTAAATCTAGTGGTCTTTATTTTCTTTTTATTCCCCCCATGCCTGGGTGGGCTCATGGCTCAGTATAGATGCTATAGCTATAGTCAACTGCATATAAATATTTCAACGGACTGAGCTAAGCATTCGCAAACATACTGCAGCAAAAGTGATCAGAATTTGGGAAAATAAACTGGCTATAATTCACAGACTCAAGTTTTTAAATATGAACCTCAGTTGTGGCTTATTTATTCAGCTGCATTTATATCTACCCGGAGGCAGCTCATCGAGAAAGGAAAGAGTTGTCACAGACTTTCTGGGATTTTTTATTTTAGTTACCCTCTCTGGTCTGATTGGTGAAGTGACAATGTGGCTTGTTAAAAAAAAAAAAAAAAGTAAATGACAGAAATGGAAAAGAAGTATTTATTTTATTTACTTGATTTTTTTTTGTTTATTCAAATTCATGTATGTATCTTATCTGTTCAAAAAGCATGGCATTAGTCAAAATTGGTAATGTGAAGCACTGCTATGAAACAAAATATTACAACCTCAACCTGTCTTATTTATAGCCTTAAAATAATCACTAATGGTGAAGCATTAAAAGGCAACTGCTGTCACATTCTACCACTAGTTGCTTATGCAGACCTTTGTAAGCAGGAAATTTTATGTATTTAAATCTTCACAAATTTTAGTTGAATACCCCTGTGCTATAATAATTGTTTCTTAGCTATGCACAGGCTGGTAAAAGCGACTTTTATGAGGCTTGGTTATTCTGTAAAGCTTGAGTATGACCAATAATGTTTAATATGACAAGCTCCTAATTAATAGTTCCTGCAAAATAAATGATACCTGCAGATGGTGGTGCAAGACCAGAGGCGATGCTTTTGCTGTCCATGCCAACAGGTTTTTTCTCAATGAAGCTTTTGTACATGGTGCATGCTGTCAATAGTGAAAAACAAACGAACACACATGAGCAAATTAACCTCAAGAATCAATTTACATTCCCACCACAATCAACTTGTCCAATACACATTATTAATCACCTTACCTCCTTCTGGTTCCACTCCATAAATTCTTGTGTCCTCACAACCTGAAAGCTTAATCACTGCTGCTACTCCAGCCAGTAAACCCCCTCCACCGCAGCACACTACTACCACATCAGGATTAGGAAGCACCTCCAGGATCTCAAACCCCAGACTATACCGCATACAGAGTAGGAAAAGAGATGTGAAATACTACAAACTTCACTTAACTGCTTTAATAAAGTATGTTAAGATGATTGTGTTCTGTACCTGGCATGTCCTGCTATGAGATCCAGATCATTGTAGGAATGAAGTAAAGTCATTTTTTCCTTTTGAACACATCGATTGACAACTTCCATAAGACTCTGGGTTGGCACTCGTTCAACCTCGATGCCAAAACTCTGTTGATGACAATAAGGAATATTAATGGGATTTGCGTAAATCACATTTTGAAGCATTAGGCATTTCTGTTCAGTGTGGTCTCACTTGTATTAGCAGAGATCTGGAGATGGGAGCTGTTTCAGGCATCACCACTTTGCCTTTAGTTCCGTAGTGTTTAGAGGCATAGGCAAAGGACTTCCCATAATTCCCAGCAGACAATGTGACAAAATTACCCCCACTGGCTCTTCGGGCAAACTGATTTGCTACACCTCTAATCTTAAATGACCCTATTGGTGAAGAAACAGAATACATTTTAAACTTGAGCTGAATTTACATAAATATATGTTAGATTTAGTTACTTTGCTAATACTTTTGGACACACTTAAATCACCACCTAGGTTTAAACGTTAGTCATCTGATTTCTTGTACAGTAACATTCAAAAACACAAACTAACCCGTCCTCTGCATGTTCTCCAACTTCAGATAGGCGTTACAGGGCACATGGAGTGGCAGTGTGGTCTGGCTCCAGAGGATCATGGGTGTTTTGATCACTCCCAAAGGGCTGCTCATGACCGTCTGCCAAGCATCATTAAGCATCTTGAGTGTAATGCCTTCTGCTACCAGGTCCTCCATGTTGCTGAGGGATGGGAAGAATCTCAGTTAGAGGCCATATTTGCTTATTACATTAATTGCTCAGAGGCTGGTTTTAATAAGTGCGTATCTAATACCATCTATTGCTGTGATGCTGCCTTTATGGGTGTATTAAAAGAGCAAATTGGTCCAAAATGAAATTTACACAATTTTCTCCTTACCCCAAATGTAGCTGATCAAGTAACACTGTTTTGGTGTCAGAAAAATTGTGCATGTTTAAATTTGAGGTGAAACGAATCCTTGGATACAAATATTAATATATATTATAAGCAAATAATTTTGAACCAAAATGGCAAGATGTTCACAACCCATTGCATTCCAATCCAATTATATCCTTTGCTATGTAGCTTGCAATACACACAAAATGCCCACTACACCAAAAATATCTTACATAATTTTAGATTAGTAAACCTGATTAACATTATCTTACCAATAATGTTTACTCAACACAAACTCCTAACAGAAACAGTGTATTTAACCCTTACTCATAGGCAAAAAAGGATTTGGTCAAAGAAAATATCTTGAGTAAAAATGTTTACCATCCTTTAATCATTTATGTTCACACTGTTTTCATCTCATACAATATATTCACAATTTCCATCATTTTCCATTTCATCCTATATACAGTAGTGTGTATACTGTATACACACATACACATTATATATGTGTATATATAATTATATATATATATATATATATATATATAAATAAATAAATATATATAATGTGTAAGTGTATGCACACACATACAGTTAGGTGCTAATGCCTATACATATACTCACAGTACTGTGCAAAGGTATAATGTGCCCTATATTTTTAATATAAATTCTGTCTTGTATGCCTATTTTATGCCAGCTATAGAAGTCAGTAGACTTAACATGAACTTTTAATAAAATTAAGAATTCAAAGGTACACAAAAATGTTTGTATTTCATGAAATAAATGGACCACAATACATAATAGATCATGTTAAAAACATCATCAAAGCTGCAGAGACCAAAGAACTGTAGCAAGTTCTCTGTAGCAAGAAGTCTGGAACAACCTACTGGCCAATTTCCTTAGAAAAACTATACAGTTGTTTTACTGTTTACTGCTCATTTTATTTTCATTTCATTATTTTTGAGGGTATCCTTGCTTTACAGCTTTTCTATCATTTTTCCTAAGGCTTTGCACAGTACTGTATTCACAGAAACTATTTAGATTCCACCACATTTTTATCTAAAATGGAATTAATTAAAAAAATTTTCACTCATCAAGCAATACCCCACAATGAGGTAGTAAATTTTGCTAATTGCACATGATTTGGTAAAATATATCGAGGTGCCAGTCCTTGTGATCAACACATCTAGCTCTAACTTTCCTGCATTTAACATTCGGGTCCCCTTTAAAGAACTGATTAACAGGGACTGGGTGTGTTAAATTAGCATTGGCACTAAACATTCCAGGGAGAGAAAAAATATGAGGAATAGGTCACAGGAATTGTTTGTAGACCTCCAAGATGGGATTGTATGAGGGCACACCTCAGGGAAAAGGGTACAGTAAGAGTGCAGCTTGGAAGGCCCTAAGTAACATAGTGGCTTCCATCATTCTTATATGAAAGAATTCAGGACCACCAACAGTTTTCCTTGAACTGTTTGCCAAACTGAGCACACCAGAAAGAAGTTGGCTTTAGTCAACCAGATGACCAAGAACCTAAAGGTCACTTTGACATAACACTAGAGTGGATTGGAGAACCTGTGAGAAGGAGAACCATCTCTGCCGCACCTCACCAATCAGGCCTTTATGGTAGAGTGGCCAGATGGAAAACATTCAGTAACTGTTTCAGTAAAATGAAATATACCTCTCAGGCCATGACAATCAAGATTCTATAGTCAGATGAAACCATGATTGACATCTTTGGCCTGAATGCCAGGCATCTGGAGCAAACCAAGCACCATTCATCACCTGGCCAATTCCTACATATGGTGTAGAACAGTGGTAGTGGCCACATCATGCTATGGGGATGTTTTTCAGCAGCAGGGCTTGACAGACTTGTCAGGGTCAAGAGAAAAATATGAATACATGAATTTATCTTCAGTAACAGCTTGCACAGGGCTTCTGTGGATCCAGAGCCTATCCCAGGAATACTAGGTGCTGTATAAATGTGATATTTATGTTTTTCATTTTTAATAAGCTTGCACAACTTTGTCATTATGGAGTATTTCTTGCTGCTTGGTGACCGAATCAATCTATTTTTGAATAAAACTGTAAATATTTTCTGAATATTTATAAAGTCCAGAAAATGGAGAACACTAACCCAGAGGCAATGTGTGTATGGCTTAGTCCATTCGTTTGCAGCAAGTCTGGATTAGCCGACATGTGTCGTCTTTGAATGTGTACTTTGATGTTTTTCTTGTTCAGAATTAAATTGCAGAAGCAACACGTGATTCGTTTGGGCCTTGATGTCAGTACTTTGAGACTACCAGCACAGATATTGTGGGTTGGGTTCACAGACATAAGAATATCCTGGCTGTCAGAGGGTGTAACTGTGGCAGTCAAAGAAGCAGGTGAAGATGGAGGACTGGGTGACTTGACTTTAATGTCAAGGAGATTCGGGCTACCCGTGGCACTGTCTTCACTGCACTGACGTTCTGAGCCATTAATGGCACTGCATATAGGGACTGAGGTGTTGATTGGTGGGGCAGAGTGACTAGACAATGCTGTTGAAGTGCTGGGGACCAGTGAAGAACTACAAGGTGTGTGCACCTGCACGTTTATGGATAACCCGCACTTGTGTATATGTTCGGTGAAGTAATTTCGTGAGATTATAGTCCTCTTGCAGCAGCAGCAATGGTAGTGGCTGCTTTTACTGCATCCTAGGTTGCATTTGTAGATTTTTTTCTCTGTAAGAGAGAGACATGGTGTGGTTTTATGAGTGTACAAAATAACATGCACTAAAAAAAATCATCAGGGCTATCATCAAGGACAAACCTCTAACCACGGACTGTCATAAAATATGTAGCTCATTAATCACTTTACCTTGAAATTCAATAGCTGTTTTCTCATGGGTCTGTATGTGAGCCACAAGCGCAGCATACTCCCCCTTCCTGTTGCAGAACTGGCATTTATACTTGTCTGGGCCAATACAAATAGGTTTAGGCCGTTTCCCTTTTGGGCAAATAGTGACATGAAGCTGCAATAAAAAGCAAAATGTTCTGAAATTAGACAATCGCTAGATTAGCAAATATTGACATGAAACACAAACAAGTGTCTTACCTCGTTGGAGTGTGGCATTAGAGATGTAGATTATGGGTCTGATGTTGCACTCACAGTGTATTTAGTGGAGTCAAATGCTGGAGAGTACAAAAAACAGGGATTATAAATTAGTGAGATGCCAACAACAGGCACGGGGTGTAAAATGCAACATGTAATAATCACTGAACTGAAATGCATGTAGCTGCTTTTAATTGCAGGAGAGTAAAATTGATCTTAAATTTAGAATTGTACAGGTTTTTTTTTTTAAAAAAAACAAAACGCCTCAGCAGGCTCTCACACACATGAAAAAATCTACACTTCAATTTATTCGATTTCGCCTAAGACGACAAAAAACAAATATTTGTAGCATTAAGCAGAAGGTTGGCTACTTAAAGCTTCACACACCCCAAGTGACTAACCACTCATCACCTACTATATGCTCACTGGACACTGTATTTATTCTTAACTCTATTTAATCTCCCTTTTTCCAGGGTTGTTTCAGAATGTAAATTGTCAGGTCACCTGATCTGGATTTCATCTATTGTCTCTATCAAAGTATCTTGTTAACTCACAAATCCTGCTTTCTGGAATGAACCATAGCATTACAAGGAATTTTTTCATTATTTCAGCAAGAAAAATAACTCTTTAGATGATTTTTTAAATTTAGGAGTGCATACTGATTTTCAGACAGAGTACACACCTGCACCTAAAAAAATGAGTGGAGCTTAAATTTAAACCTGACCAAACTTAAAAACAACCAGAAAGCAGATGCTGGGCAATTTTTCCCAAAATAAACTCAGTTAAGTGACTAAGGTACATGATTCACATTTTTATCTGGTTTTAAAAAGAGTGTACACCTATAAGTTATCAAGTTAGCCAGCCAGCTTACCTCAGCTCAACTTCTCTTCTCTTCTCTTTCTCTTGAGGCTGAAAGAGCAAGAAAGCATCTCTGGAATCCGTTTTGTGTGAAGGATAAAACTGCGAAATGGCATCTTTTGTCGTATGTACCCCAATCTCTCCTACGTACCTTCTGTAGGACACCTGACCTTCACACCCATATGTGCTTGTTGCTGAACATCCCATTCCAACCTCCACTATTCTGGCATGGCTTTCAACTAGATTTTGGAGCGTGGCTGTGGGGATTTGTGTCCATTCAGCCACAAGAGCATTAGTGCAGTCAGGCAATGATGCTGGATGAGGAGACCTGGGGTTGACATTTCAATTCATCCCAAAGGTGTTCAGTGAGGTTGTGGTTGTGCAGTTCTTCCACATCATCATCAGCAAACCATGTCTTTATGGAGCTCGCATTGTGCACAGGGGCATGCTGGAACAGGTTTGGGCCTCTTAGTTCCAGTGAAGGAAAATTGTACTGTTACAGCATGCAAAGAAATTCTATTTGAATTAAAGAAATTCTATTCAATTGTGTGCTTCCAACATATGGGTGTGATGGTCAGGTGTCCACATACTTATACTCATATACTTATACTCACTTTATGGCCATATGTGTGTGTACTTTGTATCTTTGTCAATGTGTATAAACACTCCTGAGCAAGAAAAATGGGCCAAGCCCAAAATGGCAAAATATTAATATTTTATTAATTTTAAAAACAAATCATTGGTCAGGAAATGAGCAAGAATGAAACAAATACTGTAGATCTCTCCCTGCTCTATCAATCCTGGTTCCATTTATGGGCTTGTTATCAGGCCCTGGATAAGCTGCATCAGGTGTGGCAGATAACCAAATAATGACTAATCTTAAAGAAAAAAAAAAAAAAACATCCCAGAAGATATTTTTGTAAATTTTATTTTTGAAAATTCTGTACACCCAGATATGTGTTAGTTTGAATTTAACATGAAAGATTTTAATCATTATCATGATTTTACCTTTGCATATAAGAAGACAATAGAAGTGACTTTCCCTGTTTCTAGCTTTTCCCCCAAACAGCTCACTGAGCTAAAGTAAACAAGTAAATGGTGGCACAGGAGCTCTCAGGAGTGCATTTGTTTAATTCTTGCTAATTTTCTGACCAATGATTTGTTATTTAGACCATTAAAGCTTAATGTTGGCCCCTTTTTTTTTGCACAGGAGTGTGTGTATTTTATAACAAAGTTACTGACAAAGTACCCAATAGTTGCTTTGGCCACACTTAAACTTGAAATGTAGTTGCTGTAATTCCTACACTGTTCACCTGATTTAGATGTAAATGGCATATTGACATATAATGTAAATGACATTTGACATATTCCTTTAAATTTCAATTCCAATACACTGTGGTAGACAGTTACAATAAACAATCACTTTGGCAATGTCCAAATTATTGGCCTGACTATATATTCATTTTATTCCATTACTATTTTTGAATGACATGTTTATGGCCACAGAAATGCCAGTTGTTTTTTTTTTGCCCTTTTGTTTTCTGGAAAGTGTGGTTCACTATAGCTCAATCAGTACCACACTGTCTGTAGACCTCTTGCTCTAAAAAAAAACATTGCTCTGAAAAACTCATTGTCACCAGGGTCCACAAAAATAATTTCACAGAAACTGGTTCACATAAGTGCGTCAACACAGTGCAAGCCAATGACACGGTTGCACAATTACTCACATCCACATTCACCATATTCACAATTTCGGCTTCCTCGGGTAAACGACTGTCATACTGGGAAGCTTAGCCAAATAAGAAACTTCTAGCTAATGTTAAATATTGGGTTTCATTGAATCTGGTGTATTTATTATGTATTTGTATTGTTTAACTGTCCTATTAAGTGTTCAAAAGCACCTCTAGCAGCTTGTATTCCTGTAGTCATGCTCCCCCTGGCCTCTTTCTGCATTTAGTGCCACTAGACATCCAGGCGTAATCACTAGTGGGTCAACAAAACTAGCTATTAACTGTGTGCTGTCATTTTTGTTTTTGCTCAACATGTACAGGTTCAGTTAAAAACCCACTGAAGCAGTAGACTAATGGCAGCACGTGCAAAATGCATCTTTGTTAATCCACATAGATGTCTATGCAGAGTTCACATGCACATTAATAAACATTACTTCCTGTAATGATGATGCATGTTTATTATAATCTGATTATCCAAAGTATACATTTGCATGTGTAATCTCATGGCATGATCAAAATAAGAGATAAGATAAGAGACTGTTCTTGTATTCTGCTTTGAGCTTTGAGATCAGTTCTCAATCACTTTTTCTCCAAATTCTTTTAGTGTATTATTTATCTGATAATTAAATCCTTCTTTCTTGTCGCCCTGCCTGAGTACCTTTAGCAGAGTGATCTCAAGACCAGAGCAAATGCAATGCGATGCAATGCAATGCACAAGCTGGATCTGATAAATAGTTACTTAGCTATAATATGATGTCCCAGCGCGCGACACTACTGGATCAGAGTTAGATCCTTTAATATGGAAAGTTCGAGTTCAACTCTTTATAAACGCCATATAAAACCATACCTTAACTTTCATCTATAGCTTGTCAAAATGACTCGTGTTAAAAAAAATGCATTACTGGTGAATTAACTAAACATGTACACTACTCACCTTTGCTAGACTATTGGCTACAGGAGCGCAGGAGCGCCGCAGATTGTCTTCCCCGGGTTTGTGGTTCTGTGTGGGCGTTCCGGGCAGAAAACTCCTTCCGCGTGTGATATATACAGTATTAATCACACAATGATGTCGTTTTAAAACCCTACTAATTTACCTAGCTATGTTTACACACGGATTACATTATAGCTTGTTTATATCAGCTAGCTATTTGACAAGAAACTGCCCAGCCAGGTCCGTGAATATTAATAAACGGGAGAAAAACAATGATGACCTGAAACACGATCCGGTTGTAAAGGATTTAAATGTACAGAGTACTACGAGTAAGATGTCACTGGTTATTATTGACTTTGGCTATCATATTTATATTATTTTATAATGTATTAGATTTGGCTATCATATTTATTTTATTTTATAATGTACTAAAAACAAAGAACTCTTTCAGTTTCCTATCGGACAATGTTTTGTGTAGGACCACAAACATGGCGGCGCACTGTATGCGAACATGACACCTTCGATACATTTCATATTGTGCAGAAATAAAACGAATCATCAGGTATTGGTGTAGATGTCATGGCTGTAGTGAGACATGTCGTGTGTGCCATGTCTGGAGGGGTGGACAGCTCTGTCGCTGCTCTTTTACTCAAACGAAGAGGTGAGAATTTCATCCAGAGGCATAAGCAGGATCTGATTCTGATGCTTAGAGAGCAGGTTCCCAACCCTGGTCCTGAAGTACCCCCTGTCATGCACAGTTAGTGTTTTCTCTGCTCTAACACACCCGCTCCAACTCATTGAGGACTGTTAAATAGCTGAGTAATTGAATCAGGAGTAGGGAAATCACTAAAATGTTGAGGACATGGGCTACTCCAGGACCAGGGCTGGGAACCTGTGACTTAGACAATATGTGGCAAGTATATGTTGAAATAGAAAAAAAAAATCATAATGAATTTGATAACATTTTGACAATACACAATGCCATTAATAATTTTTTTGTCCTGAGAATATTCTGTGCATAATAGTGCTATACTAAATGATTTTGAGAAATTAGATAATAGAAGATATAATTTGTTTTGTCTTTATATCAATAACCATTTATAAAACAGATTGCAGAATTCCAGAAACAAGCTCTCTAAAAAAACAACAACAACAAAATGTTTCAGTGAGTGTTGTGAGTATCCTGACTTACACTCCTGGGCAAAAAATGGATCAAGCCCAAAATGGCAAACATTAAGCTTTTAATGGTCTTTACAACAAATCATTTGTCAGAAAATGAGCAAGAATTAAACAAATGCATTCCTGAGAGCTCCTGTGCCACCATTTGCTCATTTACTTTTGCTGCAGTGAACTGTTCGGGGGAAAAACTAGAAACAGGGAAATTCAGTTGCATAGTCTTCTTGTAAGCAAAGGTAAAATCATGTTAATGATTAAAATGTTTGATGTAAAATTCAAACTAACACATGTCTGGGTGTACAAAATTTTCCAAAAATATCTTCTGGGATATTTTTTTCTTAAAAGATTAGTCATTATTAGGTTATCTGCCACACCTGATGCAGCCCATCAAGGGCCACAAGGCTTAAACATTTAAAGAAATTAAAAGGAAAAGCTCCCATACTAACTTCCTTTATCTGTCTGTTTAATTCTTGCTAATTTCCTGACCAATGATTTGTTGTTAAGATCATTAAAAGCTTAATATTTTGCCATTTTGGGCTTGGTGTATTTATTATTATTTTTTTTTAACCAAGGACTGTATCTTAAGTAAGTGTTTCTGTTTATTTTTGATAAATTATTGGTCAGTCGTTATCCTTATCAGATCAAGACCTTACCAATTGCTTTTTATGGCTTTTTATATTGTATAGAATACTAAAGTACTATAAGTAGGTGTATATTCTCAATATAGCATCATGTCAAATCTTTCTGTTGTAGAAGCATTTGAGACATATTCATAAAAGCATATGTTGTTGTAATTACTCACAGTCACTGCATATGTTCAATTGTGCTGATGTGCTAAATCTTTTGACTTTAGGTTACCAGGTTACAGGAGTTTTCATGAAGAACTGGGACTCTCTGGATGAGAGGGGCGTGTGCACCTCGGAGAGAGACTGTGAAGATGCCTATAAAGTGTGCCGAATGCTGGATATGCCCTTCCATCAGGTCTCCTATGTCAAAGAGTACTGGAATGAAGTGTTTAGGTATGGTACTTCATTGGTATTTTTGACGGCTGAACTCAAGTGCTGTCCACAGTTTGGTTATTTGTGAGCCACTCTGAAACACATTTATTCAACATTGCATTCAGTTAGTATTATTGTTTTTTTTTAGTTATTTAATTCTGTTTTTATTTAGTTACTTTAATTAATTCTCCTTTTACTCTTTAAGTCTGTTTTTTAATCAAATTCATTTAATTCATTCTCTTTTTACCCTTGTCTCTTCATGAATAAAATTATCATGGTCCAATGATTCAATATTTCTGTTCTTTAACAAGCTGTCTGTCTTCTTTTTTTTCTTCCTTGAAGTAATCTTCTTGGGGAGTACCAGAAAGGCAGGACACCAAATCCAGACATAATATGTAACAAACATATCAAATTCAAGCACTTCTATCAGTACGCAGTCAATGTTTTAGGTGAGGCTGCATGCTCAAATACTTTGTGTCATTGTGTTTAGTGGTGATGTTGATGTTTAGTGATGAAGAACCTATTCTGCTTGCTATGCAGGTGCTGATGCCATGGCAACCGGTCACTATGCAAGAACATCTCAGGAAGACGAGGAGGTTTTCCAGCAGACACACAAACCAGCTCCAGAGTTTACTTTCAGAGATCGTTTTGAGATCAGAAATTGTGAGTCTCTGTGCGATGTATGCAGTAATGCTATCACATTATGTCATAATGTCACATACGCCATCTCTTTGGAAAACAGCATGGGTAGAGTGTAATCCTGTGAGTTTGTAAGGATCTCCTATTTTCTAGCTGTGAGGCTGTACCAAGGTGCTGATCGCCTTAAAGACCAAACCTTCTTCCTCAGCCAAATCTCACAGGATGCCCTGCGGCGGACCATCTTTCCACTGGCTGGACTCACTAAAGAATTTGTAAAGAAAATAGCAGCCGAGGCAAGGTTCCAACATGTACTGAAGAAGAAAGAGGTAATACAGCATGCGTACTGTAATATTTCGATCCTTTAGACATTTTGCATTTGATTTCTGACATGAACATGAACATGCATGCACAGTTTGCAGTGTGACCTGAATCACCAAACAGAACGTGCTTACTGTCTCTTATAGAGCATGGGAATCTGCTTCATTGGAGAGCGACATTTTGAGGATTTTATCCTCCAGGTATGTTTTTTATACACTGTAGAGGAATACAGTACTACTTATTTCATGAAAGCTGAGGCTGACCGAATGTGCTTTTTCCTGTGACAGTATTTAGAGCCTAAACCTGGACATTTTGTCTCCATTGAAGATGGGAAGATAATGGGAAAGCATAAAGGTACTTATCGGACTTTACGAAATAAATAAATAATAAATAAAAAGATGTACTTTTTCCCTGTTAAATTTGACTCTGTTCTTCCACCACATATTCTCTGTGACTATATAGCAAATATAGTGCATTAGGTAGGGTGTCAGTTCTGTTATACCCGAAGCAGCGCACAAGAAGCATTCATATTGTTTTTAAAATGAAAATCTTTAATTAATATAATGTAATAATTCATAATAATGTATTTAAAATGGTATGCATTTTAAATGCATTATTATGCATATGAAATGTTAGTATTTACGTTGATTATTTATTTGCAGTGTCTGGCCCATGAGCCCACAGTATTTGGCCCTACATCTAATTGATGATCCCTGCTTTAAATGTTCTACTGAAAACATATGTGTAAAAGTGTTAATATTTTGTACAGCCATCAAAACAGTGCAGTGCACTAGAGGTCACTAATTACAGTTGCGTATGTGAATGTGTTTTTTACATTGATTAATAAGGTTTGTGCTCATGCCCCTCTGTATTTTCACTGAAAATTAAAGTATTGGCACACTTGGCTGTGTTTTTGGTGCAAGGGTACCCATTACGTGAAAGTTTTCTTCTCTTTATTTTCACTTTAAAATCAAAAATAAAATTAAAACTTTAAAATATTATCATATTAATACACTGCCATTAAAACAATGTATCTGATGCTTAATGGTTCTCTCCGTAAGAGAGAAATGCACCAGTGCCACACACACATTTTCACATCAAATGAGACATGCCTGGTTTCGTTTCAAAACTGTTTAGTTTAGTTTTGATTAAATTGATTAAAAGCAGGATACGGATAGCCTTGGGTTTGTTGCTGAGCTGTGCCAAGCCGAGAGTTCAGTGGAAAATCCCGAATTATGTTGCCACGTCTCCCTTTTTTTCCTAACAGCGCTCATATTTACAGGTTAATAGCAAACAGTAGCATTTTCTGTTCACATGTGTATGTTTTTCACGGTACTCTAAACACGTGACCTGAATAATTAAGTAAAAGTATACACGTCACATATATGTGGTTGTACAGTTCAGTAGGTCTTGATGACAGGGCAGTGACTCTGAAGGGCAGAGCAGATTCTATATCATTATAATGTAACTAGAAAATGTGTCAGAAGATGGGAAGGTCCATAGAAATACCACCTATTGATCCTGGATTTAAAGAGACATTATAAATATGTTATTGATGTAAGTTTGTGGAACTGCAATATCGGCTAATCTACTATATATACCAGATTCTCACTGATGCTGTTTGTCCAGTGCTTGATGTTACTGTACATTTTCCCCACAGGTTGGTTCACGTTTACTTTAGGACAAAGAGCCCGGATAGGAGGGCAAAAAGATCCTTGGTTTGTGGTGGATAAAGACATCACGACTGGTGAAATATTTATTGTGAGTTATACACCATTTATTGCTCATGGGACCTTTTTGTTATCAAAAGCTAAAAATGATTTTTCATGTAATTGAGCCAAAGCTCATTCCACTTTTTCAGGGTCCTACTACCAACCATCCTGCACTGTTACGAGACACACTACAGACAGATCGCTTCCACTGGATAAGTGGAGAGCCTCCTGCTGAACTGGTGCACACACAGATGATGGAGTGTCACTTCAGGTTCATCCACCAGATGCCTTTAAGTAAGTTATAATATGCAAAAAAAATAAAACATGTTGTGGTGTGCTGTTAAATAAAGGGAAAAAAAATCAAAGGCAGGGTGATGTCATGTGGCACAATGTGGAGAGGAGTTACTGTTACCGCCCTAAAGTAGCTTATTTTTCAGTAACTGCATGTTCCTATGTATTTTTTTCCCTCATATACCACAGCAATTTTACAAGTTTTCCTTTATTACTGAACGCCACTTCATACGTTTTATTATAGTCACAATGTGATGTGTATACTTTTACTTGGTTTGTTATCTTTTACTTATGACAGCTTTAAACAGTTGTTCCCTCACAGATCTCTCTTTTTTTCTCTCTTTAAAGTTAATAAGACAAAAAAACTGTAGCCTGTCATGTTATAGAGAAACTGCCAAAGTCCAAACCTCTCTGTTCTGTGCCAAACTTAAAGTTTAATTCTGACTGTTAGAAAGCACTAACACCAAATAAACACCTCCTCACACAAAACTTCACCAAATCAATGATTATACAGTTTTTAAATGGAGCTTCTGCCATACAAGTCCCTGTAAATGAGTAAAAACGATAATGTGTTTAATATAAACCTGTGATTTGCCTTGCTAGAACTACTGCCAAATTAAACATCAATAAACCTCTGACCAATCAGATTCATGAATTCAGTTGGTCTAAATAATAATAATTTAGTAATACATGCCATACGTTTTTCATTTATTCATTAGCAGATGTTTTTATTCAGAGCAACTTACAATTCATGTAGGATCCAGTTCAAGATTAGAGCTAGATTAGAGTTAAACATAACCTTCATAATCACGTGGCCTAGCACAGTAGTGAGTAGTGTATTTTAATGAGTGATTGCAAAGAACAAATAAATTTTATCATTTTAAACACAATATTCTGATTCATTGTTAATCCCGCTTTAATGCTGTGTTTGTGTGTTTCTCAGCTCCCTGCTGTGTGACTCTGAATCTGGATGGATCGGTCTGGATAATGACAAAGCAGCCACTGAGAGCACTGACCCCTGGACAGGTAAATGAAATTACTGAAATGTACTGTATGTATTTTACATTATTGAATTACAGGCCAGGTTTGTGCGTTGCATAGAAGTTGACCATCTTTGCCGTTGATGTCTATCAAACCTGATTTTAATTTTACAAGGTTGGCGGGTATTATTAAGACCTGATTGTAGTAAAAAGTAATTTTGGACAAAAACGTTAATAAATAGTTTGTTGCTGAATGTTACCCCGGTTATTCCTTCATTACAGGCTATTTAATAGCTGAGTCTGATCTTTTAGTACAAAGGAGTTTCTTTGTGCTATTTTAAGGCAGTTTTCCAAATCCCTTTTTTTGTCCCCAAAGATAGTATGCTAGGAGTAGCATTTTTATTATTAATTCATTACTACAATAATTATTATAATATTATTATATAATATATATATAATGATCTGAACCATGCTACACTGTAATATTCACTCAGCGATCAGTATGTGCATGTCTCTTGCAGTTTGCCGTGTTGTATAAGGGAGATGAGTGTCTAGGCAGTGGGAAGATTATTCGACTGGGCCCCAGTGAGCACACACTCCAGAGAGGCCACAGTCAGCAGCCACCAGAGCCAGCCGGCTGAAATGAGCCACGTCAAGCCAGCACATGGACACACATACATCTACATACACACTACCTCTCAGTGCATTCTCACCCACGTCTGAAGAGGAGCACAAATAAGTGGACTTTTGAAATGTTTGTGGACAAATTCAGTATTTTATACTTACTGCAAAAAAACCCTGCAAAGACTCTATAATGCTTAATAATTTTAAAATACCCTGGTCTGTTGATGGAATCTACCCAGAATGCTACATGCTGTATTATGCCATGTGTATTAAATTAATGTACATCTTATTCATATGCATAAGACATATGAATTTAATTTAAGTCATTAAAATTGCTACCATTCTACCTGTCATATGTATAAGGTTATTTAATTTAAAATCATTAAAATTACTACCATCCTACCTGTCATATGTATAAGACTATTTGAATTGAAATTCATTCAAATGGATTTTTGTACAAATACTATAATCTTATGTTTATTGAAACACTGTTATTCAGGGTTTTTTAGTATTTAAAGGCAAATTGCATTTAGAAAAGGATTTTTAGGAAAAAAAAACTACAGATTTATTCAGATCTTATAAACAGATTTTGAGTTTTCCCCATGAAAAACAGAACCTACACAGACCTTTGAGATGGAGCAAGGAGCGATGGTGTATGGGGTGAGAGAGTTTTCTCTCTTGGCCACTAGAGGGCGCGCTGAGCTTAATTGGCGCAGTGAATGGCCAGGTTGAGCTCGTAATCAGTAAACAGTTATTGTCAGGTTTAATCTTTCATATCATTTTCATTTCTAGTCCATTTTAGCTCCTTAGGTAATAAGTTCTGAAAGGACGGACTTCTTCATTTTAGTTGTACATAAAAATAAGTTTAATAAATTTCCCTTTAGTAAAATGTTCACCATGTTTTGATCAGAAAGTAGCAAAACAAAAATATTATTTTATTTACTTTTAATAGTAGTGATGGTTGTTTATCATTAACTGTCTATTACTTGTTTTATTTCTTTTTTATTTCTGTTTTATTTTAATTTTTGAGTTTGCATTTTCCCCATTCAGCAGTTTTACTTTTCATTTTAGTTTGCTGTAGTCTAAAAACCTTCTAGATGGATGGATGGATGGATGGATGGATGGATAGATAGATAGATATGATGCTTCAGAAATTTTATTTAGAAAATGAATTCAGTCTCAAGCTTTTTATTTTCATATTAATAGTGTAATTCCTTCTTAATATATTTCTTCATTGTCTTTTGAAAGGTCAGATGCCAGATTTAGATAAGCTTTTAATAAACTCTTTAAATCTAAACACACTTGGGGCTTCATGGCTATACTGGCACACTACATGAACAGAACACTTTTTAGTAAGAAACCAGGTTGTTTTCCAGTTTAAATTTGTTCCCTAAATTCAATGACTGGTCCTTTTATTCGTTCCTCACTGCACAGATTGGGTTTCATTCCCTTCTTCTTTCCTAAGCTTGCCTTCACTTCATCTTTTTTAGTTTTTACCTTCCACTGCTCTTCCTCTGACTGAACTGAACCTGCATTTTATATATATATATATATACATGTATGTGTGTGTGTGTGTGTGTGTGTGTGTGAATAGATAGGTAGATGGACAGATAGATGGCAGCATAGTAATAGTTATTTATATCATATAATTAGATGTGTTCAAATATATATATACATATATATATATATATATATATTTTTTTTTCAGTTATTTAATTTGAGCTTTGATTAAGCTTAACACGTGGTCCACTTTATTGAAAATATTTGTGCAGTGGACTGCCATTACAAAATAACACATAAAATCTGTAGAAATGTGAACTACTCTATTTTAAACAACTATAGTAGCTTATAATAAACTAGTTATAATGATTAGCTCATACAGAGTGGTTAAAAGTCTTACAATGAGAGTGCAATTTCTTTCACTAGATTTTTATTTGACTGGGTTCTCTCTGTGTGCTTGGCCAAAAACTTCCAAAAGTTGGCTCTCACATTCACACCTGTTAGCCTGATTTTCATAGGCTACTTTATTCTATGCTGACATCTAACTGTATATAAAAAAAATTCTCTTCATTCCTATGCTTACCTTTTAGTGGTGCTTTTCTCATCTGATTTTTTTTTTTTACTTAACCTGATCACCTGATCATTTTTTACTTAACCTGATCACCTGATCATTTTTTACTTAACCTGATCAAAAAAAAAAAAAAAAAAAAAAAAAAACATCTTAGCAAGTGAAAATATCTTGAGTGTAGTCAAATGTATCTAGTATTTTCCATTACAAGATTACAATAAACCAAAATTAGATTATCAATCCTATTTATAAGGATTTTTAAGTTTTTTAATCTTGAAATTTTCTTATTCTGTTGGCAGATGATTTTTGCTTCTTTCTAGAAATTAATGCTTAAAAATAGCAAATATATCTTCCAATAGAACAAGACCATTTCAAGCTTGAATTAATAAAAAAATGTCTAGAAAGACTGGATTAATAATCTTAATGTGTCTATTTTAATCTTATAATAGGAAATAATAGATACATTTTGCTATATTCAAGATTATTTCACTTGCTAAAATATCATTTTTTTTGCAGAGTTCATATAGAAGCGACTGGAAAATACTGAAGATGTTCTAAACTCTGTTTTTAATTCTGTGAGAAATTAATTTCACAGTGTTTAACAGGATAAAATCTACATTCAGCCTCTTGGAGGACAAACACAACAAATATAGTGAACTGTAAATAAAGTTTACAGTTTATTATGCACTGTAAATAAAGTTTTAAGACACTCAGGGCTGAGGCTGCAAAAACCAAACAAACTTTTTCTCAGAGAAAGTTTTTGCTTTGAAATGTGCATCAGTGGAACGGTAGATGCGCGCGTGAGGACGCTGAATTACAATAAGCCGGTGGCGTGCGTGATGTCCCTCAGTGCGGGGAGCCGCGCGCGCACCAGGTTTTTATGCTAATCTCCCGCAGGAGGAGGGGAGGAGGAGGAGGAGCGCGCGGAGCCATCTTGGCGTCATTTGGGACTTTGTGGAGTAACAGCGACAGTTACACCTCTATGGAGCGTAGAGGAAGAGAAAGTGGAGTTTTGGGGTGAATTAAAAAAAAACTATGATGAAGGATAAAAGAAAGTCGAGGTTTCGGGAGAAGGAGAGTTGATGGTTTACTTTTTTGGGATTTATTTCGAGGGAAAGTGTGGAGCTGAGGCGCTTTTTTAAAAACGATGGAAGTGTCCGTGTGTCTCCTTCTCCTTCTCCTTCTGTCTGTGTCTCGCGCTGGATGTTTCGACCTGCACCTTTCAGACACTTTGCACTCCGGAGCCGTTCTGCTGGATTTATCACTCGGACCGGGTTGGATTTATACACTTGAAAGGACTTCTAATCCGTTTGGAAATGCTGTAAAAGTGGACCGGTGTGACGGAACGGTAAGTCTCGCGCGCGAGGTGAAGTGCACGCGCCTGGCGCAGAGCAACCCGGTACCGCTGAGTTTCAGAATAAAGTCTTTAACGACTCAGGACTCTGTGGTCGTTCACTTCAACGTGTTCGTACACGGACAGAACTGCTTTATGAAATACAGACGAAAGAGCGTCTTTCCCGAGTCTGATGTTCACGTCGATTACCTTTACAGGCTGCCAGAGACTTCCTGCTTGTCTTCAGGTGTTCGGCTCGTGAACCTCGAGGACTATGTGCCTGCTCGCTCTCGGCGTCACGTTAAGGAGCTTTCTGATGGCTCGTGCGTTTCGGAAAGCTTGAACGTGTTGGTGCGTAATGGCAGTGTGTTTGCTCGGGATGAAACCTGTCTGGGACAGAGGACCCACGGGACTGTGACGTGTGTGCTACGGGGAGATCTGCTCTCTGTGCGCGTGAGGCTGCTCCTGGAAACACCAGGGCCTGTTGAACACCGAGCTGAGGAATGGAAGGTGCGCAGAAGGAGGAGTGTGAATTCAGCTCCTGTCTTTCAGCTGCCCAACTACCAAGTGTCTGTCCCAGAGAACGAGCCAGCAGGCACGCGTGTGATCACGCTCAAAGCTGCGGACACGGACAGCGGGGAAGCTGGCAGGATAGAGTACAGCATGGAGGCTTTGTTTGATAGCCGGTCCAATGACTTCTTCCAGATTGACCCTCAGACAGGTAGCATCGAAACCGAGCGGCCCCTGGACAGGGAGTTCAAGGACACCCATGTGTTTAAAGTAACAGCCACTGACTTTGGCACGCCTCGGCGTTCTGCTACATCTTACCTTACCGTCACGGTCAGAGACACCAATGACCACGGACCTGTTTTTGAGCAGACCGAATACAGGGTCAGCATTCGAGAGAACGTAGAAGTTGGCTTCGAGGTGATGACGGTGAGGGCCACAGACGAAGACGCGCCTTCCAACGCCAACATGATCTATAAAATCGTGAATGGCGATGGCGTGAATTCCATCTTTGAGATTGACTCGCGGAATGGACTCGTGAGGGTCAGAGTCCGTCCAGATAGAGAGACCATGGCACACTATATGCTCATTGTAGAGGCAAATGACCAAGGGAAGGACCCAGGACCCCGCAGTGCGACAGCAACAGTTCATATAACTGTAGAAGATGAGAATGACAACTCGCCTCAGTTTAGTGAGAAGAGATATGTGGTCCAGGTGCCCGAGAACGTGCCTGTCAACACCCGAGTGGCTCAGGTGGAAGCCACAGACAAAGACGAGGGCAACAACGCCAAAGTTCATTACAGTATAATCAAAGGCAACGTGAAAGGCCAGTTCTACATTCACTCTCTGACTGGTGTCATTGATGTTATAAATCCCCTGGATTATGAAACACACAGGGACTATAGTCTCGGAATTAAGGCCCAGGATGGAGGCAGGCCCCCTCTTATTAATAGTACTGGACTGGTCATTGTGCAAGTCATCGATATAAATGACAATGCGCCCATGTTTGTAAGCACTCCTTTCCAGGCAACCATTTTGGAGAACGTACCCATTGGGTATTCAGTCATTCATATCCAGGCCATTGACTCTGACTCTGGTGAGAATGCCCGCTTGGATTATCGTCTCACAGACACCTCCCCTGGTTTCCCCTTCACCATCAACAATAGCACGGGCTGGATTACAGCCAGCGCTGCTCTGGACAGAGAAACCACAGAGTATTACACCTTTGGTGTGGAAGCCAGGGACAACGGGATCCCTGTGATGTCCTCTTCTGCTAGCGTTAGCATAACAGTGCTGGATGTGAATGACAACGCCCCCACGTTTACTGAGAAGATCTACTCTCTGAAAATTAACGAAGACGCTGTGGTGGGGAGCAGCGTGCTGACAGTGACAGCTGTGGACCGGGACATCAATAGCGTAGTGACCTACCAGATATCCAGCGGCAACACCCGGAACAGGTTTGCTATCACCAGTCAAAGCGGTGGCGGTCTCATCACGCTAGCGTTGCCTTTGGATTACAAGCAGGAGCGACAGTACGTTCTGACTATCACCGCTTCAGATGGCACACTTTACGACACAGCACAGGTCTTCATCAATGTCACCGATGCCAACACACACAGACCCGTGTTTCAGAGTGCCAACTACCAGGTACTGTTCAGTGAGGACAAGCCTATTGGGTCCACCGTAGTGGTAATCAGTGCTACAGATGAAGACACGGGTGAGAATGCACGTATAACATACATCATGGAAGATAAAGTGCCGCAGTTTGCGATCGACCCAGACACAGGTGCTATCACCACACAGATGGAGATCGATTATGAGGACCAGGCCTCCTACACTCTGGCTATCATCGCTCATGACAACGGCATCCCCCAGAAGTCAGACACCACTTATGTGGAGATCATTGTGGAGGATGCCAATGACAACGTCCCTCAGTTTAGCCGAGAGAAGTACCAGGGCACAGTGTTTGAAGATGCACCTCAGTTCACCAGTGTCCTCCAGATCTCTGCCTCAGACAGGGATTCTGGATCCAATGGGAGGGTAAGCTACACCTTCCAGGGTGGTGATGATGGAGAAGGAGACTTTTTTATTGAACAGTTTTCAGGAATCATCAGAACAAACCGGAAGCTGGATAGGGAAAACATTCCTGTCTACAATCTAAAAGCCTACGCAGTAGATAGAGGAATTCCTCCCCTCAAAGCAGCAGTGGAGATCCAGGTGTCAGTGCTAGACATTAATGACAACGCGCCAGTGTTTGAGGAGGATGAGCTTTATATCGACGTCAAGGAAAACAGCCCTATAGATTCTGTGGTGGCACGGATAACTGCCAAAGACCCGGATGAAGGAACTAATGCCCAAATCATGTACCAAATAGTGGAAGGAAATATCCCTGAGGTATTTGACTTGGATATCTTTACTGGAGATCTAAAAGCACTCACGGATTTAGACTATGAGACAAAGACAGAGTATGTGATAGTAGTACAGGCCACATCTGCCCCGCTAGTCAGCAGGGCGACTGTCCACATCCGTTTGGTTGATGTAAACGACAACAAGCCTGTCCTGCAGAATTTTGAGATTATCTTTAATAACTATATCACTAATAAATCCAACAGTTTTCCTACTGGGGTTATAGGAAAGGTACCGGCTCATGACCCGGATGTGTCCGATAAACTTAAGTATAGCTTTGTGGAGGGGAATGAATTAAGTCTGCTCATCCTAAATCCGGACACTGGAGAGCTAAAACTTAGCCGAGACCTGGACAATAACAGACCACTGGAGGCCACTATGAAAGTATCTGTCACAGGTAAGATCCTCTAGACTCTGCTAATGTGTTAATTGGTTTGAGGTAGTTTATGTTATTAATATATACGTCTCAATAGAAGTGCACTGAACCGAGTATAATGCCGTTGACTGATCTGATTATCTGTCTGTCTCAATCATGTGTTTGCTCCAGGCTGTAGCCGAATCCAGTTCTGCCGCTTTTGTACTGTTTGTACTTTTTATTGAAGTGTTATTCTTGATGTGGGAGGTGTGCTTTATATGTAAGAATTAAGTTACTGTTGCTGGTCTTTGAGAATTCATCCCTGGTGCAAGTGAATATTTGATTTAGATTATATCAAGTGGAGCATGAATATAAAGGCAGTGCTGAAAGTAATAATGTTTTACAGCAAGTTGTCTCACCTGTCATTACTTATTACTATTCTTCAAGACTGGATCGCCAATTTTATTTCCATTCTTCAATTTGTCGACAAGGCAAGGCGTGCAGCCTCGTCGGTTTGATATTACTGTCTTTGAGAAGCTGGCTGAAATGAAGTAAGAACATACAGTATGTGCATTATTATATTAGTACAGTGGAACACCATGACATACTACTGCTCTTTTCCTGTACTCTCTGTGTCATTTAAATTACATCAGGGATTTCAGATGATACAACCCTTTTAGTATTTCTTTCTTTTTCACTTTCTTTCCATCCCTTTTTTGTCTCAGTGCATTCCTCTTCCTGCTTGTTTGCAACCTGTATTTTGCATACAGCCCATTCAGGGAGCCTCTCTTGCTCTTTGTGTGTTGCCTGCGGCTTTATGGCTTACTCTTTGTTCTCATGATTGCTGTTCTTCAGCTCAGTGTCCATGCTCGCTGTTGGCCCTTTGTAGGACAGCAGTGGCCAGCATTCCCTTGTTGTCCAGTTTGTTTCATTCATGACAATGTGACATTGGTTGCCTCATTGTCTCCATGACCCCTACCGCTTTTAGCTTTATATTTCTCTCAGCCTCTTTCCCTCACTCTGTCATGATTTTATATATTTTAAGTTAGTTATTTCTGTCTTTTTAACTCTCTCTCTCTCTCTCTCTCTCTCTCTCTGTCTCTCTCTCTCTCTCTCTCTCGGTTTCTTTCAATCCAATTAAAGTAATGCATATCAACCCCCTCCTTTCTCCATGGTACAGACAAACCCACATGTCAAATGTTAGGTAACCATTAACACTGGTTGTATGACCTCTTCACCCTTGACTCAGGGGAAAGGAAATTGGCCTGAAGGCATAATCGCAGCCTGGCTCTGAGCTAGACCTCAGCTTTTAGCTAATGAAGAGGTTCTTTGAATTTGCCTTAATTGAGCTAGTAATCAGTGTTTTTTTTTGTTCTGTCACCTCATAGAGTTAACACACTGAACACTTTACTGTGTTTTTAGAGAATAAACCAAGAACTGCCAGATTTCTCTGTCTGATAAAAGTAGGTTAACATTATAGTCACAACAAAGGCTTGTCTTTCTTACAAAAACTCATTTAGGATGGCAAACAAGTGGGAATGAGGGCTAGGTGTTCCGGGTGTAACCTAATCTCCCTTATCTGTATCACTCAAGCCTTTTTCTCCATCATCTGAGGGGTCTCTGTGTAAGCATGGTGGCTCTCGCCATTGTGAGGAGTATTGATTTTGGTCCGCAGCCTGTCCGCTCTGTTTCACCGGGTAAATACAGGTGATAAGCCATGTGGTGATGGCTAAAAGACTCTGGAAGCCAGTACTCAAATACTACATGTGAAAGCTGAAGATCTGTACTTTGTCGGAGCTCTTCATCTTGACATGATGCTGTGTGTGGCATTCAAGGAGCTGATGAGTGCTAACTCGTGTAAACACGACAACAAGAATGCCACACTGAGGGCCTAGGAAGCCACAGTCCGACAGAGATTTCTCCTCTCCTAACACCAAGCCTTCTGAATTAGCTGATTAGTAAAATTAGGTGTGGTAAATGGGGCAGATTTTTAAACTCTTTAGTGCTGTGGTCTTACAGGACTGGAGTCTGAAGTCTCTGGCCCACGGTCAGCAGTGGAAGCTTGCTGATACATGTAAGCCCTGTAGCCACACTGACTCGGGTTTTTTATGGGCTGCTACAGGACTCACATAGCTGGGCTTTTTCACATTTCTCACCCCAGATCATTCAAGTTTATCTCGGTTTCAACCCCACTGGCTACTTTTACAGCTCCAGCTTGAAAGCTATCTCCTTTTCTAATCTCTGTTTACTACATGTTTAGTGTACATGCATCTACCATGGATGAGCATTTTGACACTTTTATTCATGTACAGAGAACAAAAAGGGGCCTGTTTGCTCAAAATGTAGGGCAGTTGTTGAATCCTGTCAATAAACACTCAGATTAGGTGACGGAATGGAACAAAATCAAACTACAACCATTTAGGATGACACAGACATGAGAGAATATCTTAGTTGTCTTTAACTCAGTATATTATTCGTTAAACCAAGATCCAGTTTTTAGAGAGAGTCTGCTGACTTTGAATGCCAAGGATATTAATTATTATTATTATTATTATTATTATTATTATTATTATTATTGTCCCTGTGGCTTATGAAGAGTTTTTGTGTAAAACAGAGTAGCTAGAGTGTGTGTTAAGAGACAAAAGAGTGTGTGGGAAACAACAGGCTTAGAGGCATTGGCCAGCTGTGTCTGTACATCTACTCCTGCCATTCATATAGCAGCTGCACAAAAGAAAGGACAAGAAGAGAGAATACTTATTCATACACCCAGTTACCTTCAGGCCTAGTGTATAAATCACCATTGCTCTTCTCTAGTCAGTTTAACATGAGTCCTGTCCTGCTTTCTATTTTTTCAGCCTGTTGTCATAACAAGGTATTCTCTTCCCCAGGTGTAAGGTCACTTACTCCACATGACCCTCTGCCCTTTAACCTCTCAGTACTGCAGGTCAGGGTGTCTGGCATTGGAAGTCTCGTGGTCTCATGTACCTTCTGCCTATAATGGTGAAATTTGAGGTGCTTTGTGTATATCAGTGGTTCTCAAAGTGATGTCTATGAAGCATAGCCGGGGGTCACAGTACAGTACTGTTGTTATTACTGTTAATAGTTAATAACCTGTTTGACTGCTCACTTGAACTGAATAGGTTTAATCCAAATCTTATTAACTCAAAAAGAAGTAGGCCAATAAATAACGTCAACTGGGAACTAATGTGCTGTTTTAGTGGAAAGGCTCCAAGATATTGTTGTACGCTTTTAACTAATGAGCCTAATATTTAAATACTAGGACTACAGTCATAAACAAAATCTAAAAAAAAAACTATTCAAAAACAAAAAGTTGAGAAAAAAATACAATGTCTAATTGTTTAATTGCAGTTTACATGTACATAGGGAACAAAATGGCAGTTAAATGACTATTTATATAAATATTAAGCAACTATTTAAAGACCAAATATTTGCTTTTAATCAGCTGGTAAAATCTTAACTGACTTATCAGTTGTTAGATGAATATAACTGTTATAAGCACCTCATTACAGGGATCAAGGACTAGGCATAATCTGATTAGATTCAGCCATCAATAAAATGAAAGTCATACAGAGTTCAATTCATTTACACATATTTTCTCATTTTAGATCATTTAAAATGTGTGTTTAATAAAAAATGATTAAAAAAAAACACTTTCACCATTTCTGAAATTTTACTTGGTAAAAAGAAAACTACTCCTCGGCATTGGCTCGAGATCAGCGGCATTCTTATATCTCACATGATCTCATATGATATAGTGGAACGTCTTCTACTAGTTCTGCTTGCCATGTGTGGAATTTGCCCTGTGCCAATCCTCGCCTGTTTTTACAGAAAACTCTGCAATGTCTATAGAAACTCTTATTAAATTACTGAGTCTGGCTGGCTCATGCACCTTCTGTCTCTTTATACATGGACCTTCTACAATCTGTGCTGTAGACAGACAGATGTATGTGTTCAGTGATATTCGAGTAAAAATACGCGCGGTTCTTTTTATTAGGGTGAATGTCTTTATTCTGCTATGCAAAATAAACTAATGCCGGTTGAAGTGCAACCTGTCCTTATTTTGCGTTCAGACCTCACTGAGCAGCCAGGGGCCCACCGAAATATGAACATCAATTAACCTAACCTAACAGCGCAAACTCTGTTAAATGAACAAGAAAGGAATCTGATTCATGTTTAATCTTGCAGACTCATTCAGGAGCCAAGACAGAAATGTGGGGGATGTGATCTCACTCTAGTGCCAAAAGTGGGAGTAATGAAAAACAAGACAATAAGCCTCAAAGACAGAACCAGGGTTATTCTAGGACGGTGTGCACTGAAATATGGCAGACCGTTAAAAGGTTGTCTAACTACATTTTACAGTACCTTGGCTCTAATATACAGTTGGAATTATGTGAGGAATATGTTAAGCTTTGTAAGATTGCCTAAACTCCTCCTTTCATAGATTGCACTCTAGTATCAGTACTTACCTGTAGATTCACTATGAATTGTAACATGGCTCTTATTTGTAGTGTTATGCGGCCGTGTCTTCCAGACTCTTAGGCTTTAGTGAGGTTTTGAAGCAAAATTAGCCCTCGACCAGTTGCATTAATTTTTAGGGGCCGTTTACACGACAACGTTTTCAGCCAAAAACTGGAAACTTTTTATGCGTTTTGCCTGCTCGTTTACACGACAACAGCGTTTTGGGGACTGAAAACGCATATTTTTGATATTTTTTGGTTTCAAAGTGCAAGTTTTTGAAAATGCTGCCGTTATCGTCTCCATGTAAACACCCAATACAGGAATCTTTGAAAACGGTGACGTCATGCATGTCTGTTGCAAAGGCAAGCGCGAACAAACATACATAACAATGGCGGAATACATGGTAGTGTTGTTGCTGCTCAAGAGTTTGCTAACGCTTCTTCAGCAAAGTGTGGATTTACTTCACCAATATTACAACCAACAGCGGAGACGCATCATATACACACGACAAATTCTAAATACACATTGCCACAGTGCCAACTACTGGCCTAGCATACGTAATACAGCGTTTTTGGCTGTTATCGCGGATATGTGTAAACGCGAATCGTTTTGAAAACGTTGTCGTGTATACGTGAAACTTTTTGAAAATGCAAGAGAAAAACTTTTCTGTTTTTCACTACATCGTGTAATCGTCGTGTAAATGTAGCCTTAGTTTGACCACTTCTAGTGGAGCAGTCGACTGGTCTGGAAGCCTAATTACAGTCTTTAGTACAGCAGCATTCTGTACTTTCTGGCTGTTTCATCTCTGGCCTCAGGCAGCACACAACCACAGAAATATGAATGACCCAAACCGTGATGGGCTCCAGAAATGCGTTTTAAAGAAGAGTGATTTTTTTAATGATATCCTACTGCAGACCTAAATTTATTTTATTGTTTCCTTCTCTCGAGTTTAAATTTATTTTTCTTAGCAGCTACATTAACATTTCCAATTGGACTACTGGAAAATTAATCAACTTTGAGGTGGTAATGGTCCTCCACTTTGGTTTGGGCTGCATCACACCACACCATCATTGATTATTTTCCTATAACAGCATGCCCTATTGTGTTTTGTTCTTTACATGTGTTACATGTGTATATATATATATATAAGTTCCTGCATTTGAGGCTTTCACTTGTTGCATTTGTAACCAGAAATGTAATCAAAATCATCTAACTATATCTACTGTTTATTTGGCATTTCGGTTTTGGTTCAAAAGTGTCACAATTGTGAGTTTGGGTCTATATGACGCCCAAAATCAGGTTTCACCAAGGTTAAGTTATGGCTGTGTTTTTTTACAGCTTGATTCACATTAGTTCATCACTTTCTATCTATGGTATATGGTTCAAGATGAAAGCGGTATGTGTTGGCAAGTTCTGGACCCTCACTCTCTTGTTATTTGGAATAGAGTGAATGAGAAGTGAAGGTTCCTTGTGAGTGTTGGTGTGTTTTCCCTGGATCCCACATCACTACAGCTTTATTGCTTCCCTCACACCATGTCTCATGTGTTACCCTTTATGCTCAAGAGCTTAGATTGTGTCTAACAGGCCAAACACAGTATGGGACAGTGATTTCACTGGTTGGAAGTTGGAATGGGGAACCTGTTCCAGTGTAACATAACACACTTTGCCGCACTCTCTGCTGTCCCCATTCTGGCACCGGTAACAACATGTCTTTGTCTCTCTCACCAAGGGGCTTCAACAGGCACCAGTTGAGAAGAGCGACAGAGAATGCTTGCAGAATAAAATCTATTTTTGCATGATATTGAGGCTTGGGATGGTTACTACTCCTACTAAGACCAGTTTCCTTCTTCAGATGCTCAGATTTTTCTTTCAAAGGCCCTCCTGTTTTCTCTCTTTATCCTTTTCAGTGATTGTGCTGCACTGAGATCGACTACCGTAATTCAATATGCTTGTTATTACCAGTGTGCAGCAATGCCAGCAGATAATGGGAGCACATACGTACGTATATAACAACAAATCCCTGTGTCTTTCTTTTAGGATTAGGATGTGCTACTGGCATCTGAAATGGCATACTTTACTCTCATAAGTAAAATTATTTTAGTAGTTTTTTAAATTATTAAATCCTCTAAGCTTAATCTAGAGGTTAGCGTCAATACAATTCTGCGTTGCCGATGTAAATGCTTGGAATGTTAGAAATCTGAAAATTCTCTGAAATTTCTCTGAAAATTGGGAGTTAATGTGTCATCTCTCCATGTGTCTATATGGACATATATGCCTTTATATATCCTGCCACGGTTGTCAGTCGTTATTCAAATAAGGTTCAGAGGGCTTACATATCCAAAAGGTGTTTTTTTGCCCTTCAGGCTAAGCTGAAACGTATTGAATTTGCGCTGCCTTTTAAAGTTGTCCGCTCTTTTGAGAGCTCTTGTCATTCTTTCTTAAAGGATATATACAGCTATTATAGACGTTTGCTCATGACCTTACAGTGATTCGTGTGCTCTCGTCTCACAACAAGGCGTGAAAAACATCGGCCTTAACATTGGGTGTTAACAACCACACACTGAACTTAATTCACGGCCTCTCAAATTACATTAATGCTAAAGTAGGTCCAGTTTCACAATGGCCACTGAATCAGCTCACACAATAGCATTCTCTGTTTCATACGAAATCCATGTGATGTGGAAAATGATCTACGTGCTGCTGCCACATTTTCGAGGTCGAATGGGCTCTATCTAATTTCCATGAGGATGAGTCAGGGTTTGAAATCCAGGACGTCCTTGTGTGCATGTAGGTTTATTGAGTTTTCTGTTCGTTTATTCCCTCAAACATCTGTGTGTAAGGGGATCAGGCAGAGGAACTTTTTTTTTCAAATGTAAGCCAAGAAAGCTAATGCCAAGTAGCTTGGTATCCAAGCTAATGACTATCTACTAGCCAGATCAAATGCACTTCTGACTGTACTCTCTCACTGAGCTTTGACTCTCACATAACCATCCCTAGTGCTCCTGTACAGCAGTAACCGAAGGAATGGTTTCACTGCTAAACCTCAATTTGGATACAGAAATTTGGGTCAAATTCTGATTCCACAAAAATATGTCTTGCATTGTTCAGGCCACTGATAAAACAGTGTTTGAATGGTCAATATATGATCACTTTCAGTCATAACTGGGTTGACCCTGAGAACGTGATCTGGATTAAACCAAAAAATTGAATGAAAAAGAAATTGCCAAACGCACATTGATCGTACACGATCAACCCACATTGATCAAATAAAATAGAACTCTCTTAAATGCTTTTTAATGCAGCTTTAGTGAAAACTGAATCAGTCATCTTTGTCTGGTGGGTTAAAGATGCAAAAGCACACACACTTCCTAGGTCCTAACCTGGACAGACTTGTGGTGACCTTTTGTTTTTAAGTAGTGAAAAGCAGATGAGGTCACATCACATTCTCAGAGTTCAATTCAGGCTTCTGTTTACACAAAATGTTCTTCTGGCTACTTTAAGCCTGAGACAAAAAGCACAGTGTTTTGTTTTCTGAGGGTCTCTGTGAACCTAAAACATATGCCACCGCTCATGTTTGAAGAAATTAGTCCAGCTCGTTCCTCTTTGTAGCACTGCAGTCATTCTTGGACTTGGTTGTATTGTTTATCTGCTTCAGAAGAGCTTTGAATGTGATTCAATGCCTTTTAGAAAACCCCACTCATTTCATTTCAATTTTGCCGCATTAATGACTCTGTGTGTTATCTGGAAGTGTGTTGAGTTTCTCTCCAGCTCAAACACTTTGACAAAGGAGCAGGGGGAGGGGATGCGGAGGGTCTTTTCCATGTCAAAAGAGCTCTTCTGAATGGCAATAGGCAGAATCAGTGTTAAAGTTGAGCCTGTAGGACTCCCTCTTTGCAGGTGGCATGACCGTTCAGGCCGTCTCACCTCACAAAGCAAGTAATAGGCTGAAAGACAATGAGGTGTGAGCACTGCTTTAGAGGGTTTCAACGGTTTCATTACTATTCAGTTTCCTACAGCCTTTGGTTTTGTTTTTGGGTTTGTGGTCAGTGAGACCTTTTCTTGTTCTCAGGATACGTTTCACTTTTTAATTCAAGTAGTTAGTTGTCCAGTGTCAGGTTTTTTGTAAGGTGTTATTGTAATTCTCTTAATAAGTCTGTGGAGATTTTCAGTGATCTAGGTCATGTTCACTGTCATGTGGTAGACACAAATGGACTGAAGACGTTTTCTACTTTTTCAAGGAGCTTCATCAGATCTCCTGATATCATGATATGTGAAAACATGTACTTGATACACAGTAAAGGTGGTGGACAGGACAAAAATACCATATCATGGTAATTTTCTACAAGATATACATGTATAAAATTAGCTTTGCTAAAAAAAAAGCTGTCAGCAAAAGAATGGTGCTGCATTAAAAAAACTGTTTGACAAAAATAAATATAGAAAATCAATCAATCAATCAGTCAATAACTCTGTAGTTACCAGAAACCTTTACAATACCACAAACTGCATATTGGTTACTAAGCAGATTTAACTGGCACCAGGAGTTGACACAATTGGTCAAAATGTCTTTTATGAAATGTAAAGTTGGCCAGTATAGCAGACATATTTTGTCTATATCAGTGATACTCTCAGAAAAGTGTAGTGTGAGATAATTTATCATGATAACAGTATCATAACAATATCACCCACCCCTACACTCTCAAA